>NW_024343281.1:0-220502 GCF_902729225.1 Pteropus medius | reverse complement strand
AACATCACCTTTCTAGTCTGCTTTTTCTCAGTCTACACAAGCTCAGTGGTGGATTATTCCTAAGGGTGGTGTGATACTAATATTTATTCAAAATATTCAATACTAGTGTATCTATCTTATGGAATCTCTATCATTATTTAGACTTTTCTCTGATGAATCTAGTGAAAATTGTACTTCTTATTGGGACTCTCCGTCACTAAAGAAGAATCAAATATAAATTCTCATTTGCTCTTCACATCTTATTAAATATTTATCTTTCAAGATGTCCTTCATTTAGTTCTCTAGACAAGTTAAACTTTTATATATATGCAGACATCAGTGATCAAATATTATTCTTTTTAGATAATGGTGATGGCCAAGCACCATGATTGTGATTGGTATGAAGGCCAGAACTTTCTCATGTATAACAGTAAAGCTGCATAGAATAAACAAAGGCCAGTCTAGGCCTTTTGGCCTAGATATTATTGTTGACATAGATTTTCAATCAAATCAATAGCTGTAAACATTATGTGAAATAATGTCATTTCTCTTCTTGTTATTTAAGGTATGCACATTGTGATGCTTTAAGGCTGATAAGCTCACTAAGTATACTTAAAATACTATAAAAAACATAAACAAACTATAAATATATGGATTATATATATACACACATATATATATTATATACATAATGCAATGTAAAGTTTATGAGATTTTTATTTGAACTCTATGAACTTATGTGTACATTATAAAATATGCCTTTAAAATTATTCAAGATTTATTTAGAAAAATTAATTCAAAGACATCATAATGTTATACATTTATAAATTATAATATATTTGTACAAAGAAGACTTCTCAGCAAAATTCTATTTATAAGATCAGAAAGCCTTTAAATCAAGAAAAGGGAGATATGGAGAGAAAGAAGACTTTTATGTAGAAGGAACAAAATATGCTAAAACCGAGAAAGAAGAGAAACGATGGCAGGTCTAAATAACTAATAGATATTTACCCATTCTGGAAGAGTGAGAGAGGGAAAGTAAATAAGAGACAGGCCGGAAGATGGAAGTAGCTGGTTCATATAAAAGCTTTAGGTCATATAAAAAGTACTGAAACTTTTTCCTCAAAGCAACAGGAAACTATTGAAAAAATTTTAGTAAGAGTGAGTGAAGATAAGATTTTAATTTAGATAAAATCTGACATAATGCAAATCTGGACCTGCCCTGAGGTTACTACTTCTGCTGCCTTCTCAAGTAATGGCTTTTGTGTGTTTTTCTATATTGGTCTTATACTGCCTACTGGCAAAGTAGGATTCTCAGTGCACCACATTGCTATATCTACACCCTTCCTCCTTCCTAGGAATCCAGGCTTTATTCTCACTGCCCGACTCTCATTCACTCCTGTCCTCACACTATTGCTTTGATCTCATCATTCCCATCACTAAATCCATCTACCTGCCAGAATTTACACCAGCATTCTTCACTTTATTTTCTGTTCTTTTAGATGAATTCTCTATGTGTTTTTCTGGAGCCATTACCTCCACCTGTGCAACAGATCCAGTCCTCCGCTCACCAACTCTAACACATTGTTTGAGTAGCTCTCCCGTTTCTTATATACATTATCAATATCAGTCTCCTTCCTTTGATTATTCCCAGAATCATGCTTTGTTCCTATCTTCAAAAAATAATTTAAAAAACCCTCTCGACCTACATCCACTTCTAGCTACCACTCCGTTTCTGTTCCTCTTTCCAGAAAAAAAATCATTGTTAGAATTGACTCATTTTTCAGCATCTAATTACTCTTAAAACTTCTTTATTGTAATTTCACTCTCAACACATCTAAAACTGCTTACGTCAACATGATCAATTGTTTCTTGTTACTAAATATATCCATAATTTCAGTCTTCATCTTATTTGAACCATCAGCAACACGTGACTGATTGTTACCTTTACTAGGCTCTCGGGCCACCATTCTCTCTCGTTTACTTCTCATCTCACTGTTTGTTTCTTCTCAGTCCTCATCTTGGAGTTCCTTAGGCTAAAAATTTTTTGATTCCTTTTTCTCCCAAATTACATGTTCAATCCCATAGTAAATACTGTTGTTATATAGATATAGTTATAAATGTAGATATCGATATAGACATAGATCTACATGTTATTTGCACCTTTTTAACACTCCTACTATTACAACTTAGTGGAAACCACCATCATATTTTGCCTATATCATTGTATGAACTCATTTACTTGCCCTAATGTCTCCACTCTTGCTCCATCCACTAATGTCTGGTTGTAATACAACACCCGAAGTGATCCAAATTTAATTCAGGTCCTTTTATTTCTTAGCTCAAAACCTTCTAATGTCACATCGATGTTTTCAGAAAAATTTTCTAATTATTACAGAAGACTGTGAAGCTCTTGATAATTTGTCCTCCAATAGCCTCATTTTCTGCTTTTCTTCTAAGTCATTGAAACTAGATAACTTTGGTCAAATTGCTTTTCAAACAGCCAAACATGCTCTCACTTTAGCGATTTTGAAGTGGTTCTACCTAGAATGCTCCTTCTTCAAATGTAGTGTCATGGTATAGTATCTAAAAAGAATATACACATTTATCTCAAAAGCCCATTAAAATACCTCTTCTTTTTTAAGGAAAGTGGGGTTGTACCAGAAACCAGTTAAAAGAGTCACCAGTCCAAGTAGAAGATGATGAGGGTCTCTAGGGCTATAGAGGATCTTCAGAGGGTCCAAAGTGTTAGATTTTTGCCACTGAGCACTTGAAATGCAGCTAAGTTGCATTGCAATGTACTAGAAGTATAAAATAAATAATGAATTTCAAAGATTTAGCATGAAAAACTAAAATTTTTTTTCTTAATAGGTTGTTTTCTATTGATTACATGATGGAATAATAATATATTTAAGATACTGGGTTCAATGTATTGTTGAATTAATTTCACTATTTTTTTTTTTATCTTTTTCTATTGGGTACCAGAAAAATTTAAATTATATATCTGGTATGTAATTGTGACTCTGATTATATATTTCTATTGGATGGCATTGTCTAAACTATATGGGAACAAATGGGGAAAAAAAAAGAAACATAAGAGGTTTATGATGAAGAATTAAAAGGGCTTAGAGATAAAACATGTAAATTGGCAATCTCTGTTTTTAGAATTTCATGCTTCACAAATGTACTTTCTTTTTTTTTTTTTGACTATACGTAGAGACAAAGATGGATTCCAACGATAGAAATATTTTCTTAAACATTTTTATTAGTAATCGACACATAACAAATGAAAATTAAGTAATTTTATAAGAATGTTTAATAGTTTTTTTATTTTGCAATTACAGTTGACATTCAATATTATTTTATAATGTTAGTTTCAATTATACAGGATAGTGGTTAGATATTTGTAAATAATTTCAAAAATGCAACTGTTAGTTTATTATACCAAACATTAAAAAATTCTGCTATATAAGTTCAATTTTATTAATATCGAGCACTTACAGTGTCGTAAATATTTCTGGAACTATTTGCAAAGAGGCTATCCTAGATAAGTAACATAAATGATATCTAGTTATCTTAAAGATTTAAATATCTTTGCTATAGATGATAGAATTCAGGGATGTTGGATTTTTTTGAAAAATCAAAATTTAAACTGTAAAAGCTTATTCTCCATTTGCATAGTCAAAAATTTGTACATTCTACATAAAGCATATATTAACATTTTTAAAAGATTTAAAAATTTAAAGACAACTATTAACAGGTAAGTATGAGATGACTATTTTGGGGGTTAAGTACAGTATGACTTTTGTTTTTTTGTCAAAATTAGAGATACGTAA
The DNA here is from genome assembly GCF_902729225.1 of Pteropus medius. Taxonomy (NCBI): domain Eukaryota; kingdom Metazoa; phylum Chordata; class Mammalia; order Chiroptera; family Pteropodidae; genus Pteropus; species Pteropus medius. The sequence continues at coordinate 216,687 of NW_024343281.1, read as the reverse complement.
TTTTTATATCAAAATAATACGAGTATGTTTTCAAAAGTTATTAAAATTGGGAGATCTTTTTGGTAAATTGTAATTTTAACACATTTATATATATATGTGTGTGTATATTTATATGTGTGTTATGTATACAGAATCTTAAATCTTAATTATTTTGTTAATTCAGTCAGAATTTAGTCCCTAAGCACATTAACAAAGTAGAAATTCCCTTTGAATAAGTAATTTATCTTTCTGGGAAATTACTGACTGTTCTTAAAAGGCAAACAATAGGGTTCCTTATATCTGCTAGGCCAAATTTTGCTGCGTTCCAAAAGTTTACTTGTGTATGAGCTTTTAAAATTCAGAACATATTTTTATACAAGGGGAAATTCTATAAAATCCCTGAACCCATGTGTAACTAACATTCTAGCTTTTCATTGTCCTATAATTAGTAAGACTCTAATAGCTATGTGTAATAGATCTCATGTATAATGAGTCCATGACAAACAGCATGGCAAATGAGTGTTTGCCATGGTAGACTGATGGTGTAACAAAAAACCTCCAAATTTCAGCGGTGTAAACAAACACATTTGATTTTTCTGTGGGGAGACAGAGATCATAGACAAGAACAAAAGAGTATTCATAATTTTGAAATAATATATTCAAAATATAAAGGCATTCACATTTACCTTTCTTTCATAAAATGAAGATAATTATTTGATAAAAAATAATGGGGGCTAAAAAATCATGAGAACTAAAGAAATTATGAATACCTGACAGAATGGGACCAACGGATGAGGCGGAAAACTGGGAATCTGGAAGACCAGAGGGTTTGTGGTGAAAGACTGAAAAATTAACCTTTACTTCTCAGCTATGAATGAGGAGGGAGAGAAATCCTCCAAACTCTTCAGAGTCCCTATAATATGAAACACTGGGAGGCAGCTCCTAAACACATTCCCATAATTAAGACATTTTACTGGCTATATCTTTTGTAATGACTATCTAAATTATGGGAATGAAAGAGTGACCAGTGTGCTATGGCATAGGAAGTATAGGTGGTATATTTGCATATTGTTAGCCTGATATTCAAATCCCTTCATATTCTGACCTTAACATTCCAGACTCACCACATTACTAGACAAACCTTTGTTGAATATATTCATGTGCTATGCATTTTAAGCTATTGGGATATATCAAAGCACATAGACAAAAAACTTTGCCCTCATGGAGTTTGAAATCATTACAAAATTTTAGACTCTATTCTGTTCGCCAGCCAAACCAAAGCATCCGTATGCTTAATAGAGACATATGAAAGATAATCATAAAAGTCTATTTTTCTTTTCCACTCTCTCATGTATTCTGCTTACTTGAGATAGTCTTTTCTTTTGCTGTCGAATGAAAGCTCAAGAAATCTCATAACTTCTTAAAAACATGGTTCTATTTAATAGAAAGTACTATGAGTATGCTAATTTTTAAAAATAAAAGATTCTCTAATTCAATATATCAGTCAATATTTCAAATTTTATTTAATGGTAAATTTGTTCTCTCTTCCCAGCTAAAATGTATTCTTGGAAAGAAGAGGTTGTAATTGACTTCCTTTTTCTTTATTCATCACCTCTTTCCAGTTTACAAGCTGCTCTTTTAACACTCAAGTTGCCATCATCTGCAGTTGGAGACTGAGGAGAAAAGATGGGTAAGATAGGAAGGAAAGTTCCAAATTAATTATTACTATTGTGAAGTGGTTGAACATGCTGTTAGTCAGACCTGTGTTTAAAAGAGACATCGTCCATGGGACACTTTCAGCCCTGGAAGTGCTCTCCTGCAGCAACTTGATTTGGGCAGCACGTTTCATTTAATTCCATATGATCACTTCAGGAGAAATTCAGCAATTCATCTCCAGCTTTGCCTGTTTGCATTCTCATTACTCCTCCAGGTGTCCCTGCTAAAGAGGATCCACAAAAATCTAGCATTCGCATGTGTCTCAAATCTGGACCTTGGATAACATTCACAGGCTCTTGGCCTGCATAATTCTATGAGTTCCGGTTCCTTTTAAAGTAGCTGTGATGCCCCTCTACTCCAGCCATCAGAACCACTTTTCAGCTCTGGATTACCTCACAGATCTCAGACTTGAATTCAATGTGCCCTCTGAAACATAGGGATGCAGTGGTCTTACTCCAGTTGCCAACATTACAATTGAGAAGAAAGTACGTAGTCTCACAACTCCCTTTTCTGAGGGCTTGAACATCTGGGGCGATGAGAAAGGGAATGCAAATACTTTACAACTTTTTTTTTTTCCCCAAAGGAATATTTTACACACAATCACTTCTGCAGTCTTTCACTTAACCTTTTGTTCTTGGGAATATGGGTTTTAGAGTGGTTAATTGTTATGCTGTTTGTTCTTATTTTAAATATCTTTGACAATCTGTATCTGTTTCTTGTACAGTTCTTTGTAATTGTAGGTTTTTTGCATCATGGGACTTCTGTCTAAACTTCTAATTTAATACATCATCATTTCCTGTTATGCTTACTGTGTTTGGAACTGTCCCTTCAAACCTATTCTTTTCCTTCTTTAGGATACAGCTCAATGTCAACCCATTTGAAAAGCCTTCTCTGATGACTCAGTTGATAGTTGTTCACTCTTCTGGACTACACTGCACTGTATACCACCAGGCTTCTCTGTAGATCCTGAACTGATGATAGTCAACAATGTGCTAAGCCTAGAGTTTGTTGAATAGAAAATAACAACAGCAGCAACAGCAACAAAAACATAATTGTGACTTATTGGAATACACTTTCTCTTTATTTTGTCGCTTTTGTTTTAGCAGTAGTCTAATAAACCAACCAGTACATCAGATTAACAGCTTTTCTTTCTATGTTTATTTATCCATTCTTGGAAAATTCACTCTTTAAAAATGATCTTTGTTAACTTGGACTATTTTATTTATAATTCATTTATTCAGTTCATCATATATTTATTATGTTACCCACTACTTCCAAATACAATTAATGGAGTTTAAAAATAAAAGCCAGTAGTTCAGAAAAGGGAAAATTCTATCTAGAAGGCCAGGATTTAAAAACAATGCAATAGAGTGAAACCTCAGTCCTAAACTTGCTAATAGCTAACACAATGTGAAAAACAGAGGGCTACATAGTTCCCATTCTCTCAAATTCATCGACAATTCCACTGATTCAACAAATATTTCACATATCCTTAGGTAAAGTTTGCATTTCGGAATAGATTAAGGTGACAATGTAATATTTGAATCTTCCAGAATCCTCCATCATTATAAACAGACTGAGATTTGGATAGCCAAATATTGGGAGACAGTAAACCTTGGACCTTTTGTAGTTCTATATATCTTGCTGAGTGTGCCAAAGTGGCAATGCCCTGAATTTTTTTTCATCTGGGACACAGGACTGTCTATGCAGCTGAGAATTCTGAAAAGTGAGATAATGTGTACAGGAATGCATCACATAGTCTAGCATTTTCCTGATCTCTCATTTGACAAAGACTTGCTATTGCTTGCTATCACAGTGGCAGAATCTTTATGTTTAGAGTTCTTTTGTGCTGTACTCCACTCATGAGCAGGTTTCATCTGGACCTACAATTTGCCTGTGAACTTTTGGAGTTTAGGAGAGCTGATTACTATGTTGATACACCTACTAGTATTTTTTGGTGGAATAAAATCCTTTATTTCTGCCCAGGAATCTTTTATATTTTATCAACATCTATGGAACTTTATTGAGCTAAATTGTTAACTTGTATAGATATTTCTGTGGAAATTCTCCTGCTTCTAGGTCTCTTCCTCACATGCAAACTTATTGAAGTAGGACAACATAGTATCAAACCAAAACCCCACAGATAATACCTACAATTTAATAAAACAATATGCTAACTTATAGAATGTGAGTGGCTGTGGAAAACAATTGAAATAAACAAAATCTGTACAATATCAGCAAGTATGATGACAACTACTTCAAGATTGTTCGGGGAAGGATAAGGTTTTCTGTTGGTCATGAGAGCCAGTGAACCTCAAAGTTGTCCAGCTACACTAAAGGAAAACTTTACTAACAGGAAAGCAGTCGCAGCACAAAAGTCCACACTGAGGAGAAAACACTGAGAGCAGAATATAAATTGAGCAGGACAGACACAATAGGGTAAAAAATAAAAATAAAAAATAAAAAAATAGAAAAATTCTCCAATTAAAGGAGAAGCACAGAAAAGAGCAAGTGGGTTTCAAAATAAAAGGATATATATTTTGAACACTAGAAAAATACTAAAACAGATATTCTAGAGCTGTGAATTAGAAAAGCTAACTTAGTGAACCTTCCTTTTTATGAGAATGTAAAGGCTAATTTTATTTAAACCTGAATGATAGGAAAGAGTCATGGTCGAAGTCAGAAAGTAAAAAGAAAATAGCAAGCAAACTAATGCCTCTAAGAAAACGAAGCCATTTTTTAAAAAGATATAAAATGTACCTTCGTATTGAAAAAAAGGGAAGCTCTGAAAAACATGTATTAGAATTAGAAAGAAATCATAAATAAAAAATGTTAATCTAAATGCAATGAATAAAGATGTTAAATGGATTAGACAGAAAGTAATGTAAAAGAAGGGAGAAGATTTATCACTTATGGGATATGAGTCTCTTAAGATGAAAAACAAATTAAGGAAACAGAAAAAATATTAAAATATAGAATTCAAGAAAACTTTTCATGGAATATAGGCTAGTGGTTACCAGAGGAGTATAAACTAGCGGTTATTAGTGGAGTGGGGATAGAGGGGGGAGGTAGATGGGGTAAAGGGAGTCAAATATCGGGTGTAGGGGGAGGGTGAAGAGGGTAAAAATGATCAAATATATGGTAGCTGAAGGAAACTGGACTTTGGGTGGTAAACACACAATAGAATATGTAGATGTCAAATGATAATGTTCACCTGAAAATTATAGAATTGTATTAATGAATGTTATCCCAATAAACTTAATTTAAAATTTAACATAAAGATAAATAAATAAATAAATAAAACTTTCCTAAAATAATACTTGAAGAGCTATATCATATCTAAGCAGAAAATGACTCAGAATAGCCAATATGGAGATATGTTAAATAAATATTGGACTTAAAAAAAAAAAGTCAACTCTTTGAAAACTTGAAATAAGTTCAAAACCCATTTAAAAAGAAAACAAATTTTGGTTACATCTTTTGACATTAATGCCTCATAGAAGAAGAAAATAGAGTAATATGTTTAAGCCAAAGAAAAAAAATATGAGTTAAGACTCATAAAATATATCTAGCCAAATTTATGTTCAATTACAAGGGCCTCAGATAAACTCTAAGTAATGCGAACATAGGAAATGCTGAACCATTGAGTCTGCTCTGAGGAGTCTACTAGTGCACAAGAGACAAATAACTATATGACTAATTAAATTATTCATATGAACAGTGAGAAAACAATGTTACTTCAATTCATATGTATGGGAAAGGTATAGATGAAGCAGAAGCATTGCTAACAGCAGAAAATATACAAACAGTAGCTAAAAGAAAATTTAAAAGAATGCGAAGCATATTATATAAAGTAAAGTAAGAATTAGAACAAGAGTCAGCAAACTACAGTCCCTTGGTCAAGTCCAGCCCATGCTCGTTATAGTAAGTAAAATTTTATTGGAGCACAGTCACATCCATGTGTTTACCTATTGAAGTACAGCCCATCCTTTTGTTTGCATATTGTCTCTTTATCCTTTCAAACGACAACTGCAGAATTGAATACTTTCAACAGAATCAAGATAGGTCATAAAATCAAATCTATTTATACCAATAGTCAAATTTGGAGTATGAAACTGAATCAACTTATTATTTTGTAGTCCAGTGACTTAAAGGAAAGAAATATACTTTTTCCCTGTCTTTACTATGGGAGTAGGACCTTCGGGTAACCAACTATTTGATATGGAGAGATTCCTCTTTGTAGAAATAATTTAGCTAATAAACACAGAAGAACTGAAAGGATTTAATAGGTAGGAAATGACTATCATGGATGCTACTATCACAAAGGAGAGTCAAAAGGATTTGGTGTACCTCTTTAAGGAAATAGTACATAAAGTAGCCCCCCTTATCCCTGGTTTCACTTTTTAAGGTTTCAGTTATTATCATCTGAAAATATGACATGAAAAATTTAGACATAAACAATTCAATTGTCAATTCATAAGTTTCAAATTGTGCATTATTCTGAGAAGCATGATGAACTCTTTCCCCCACCATCCCATCCGGGACGTGAATCAACCCTCTGTGCAATGTCTCCATGCTGTATACACTCCTTGCACATTAGTCACTTAGTAGCCTTGGTGGTTTTCAGATCAACCTTCCTGTTATTGTGGGGCTTCTGTTCAAGTTTCCCTTTTTTTACTTAATAATGGCCCCAAAGTGCAATTGTAGTGATGCAAGCAATTGGGATATGCCAAAGAGAAGCCATAAATTACACATTTAAGTAAAAAGATAAAAATCCCTACTTCATAATGAAAGAAAACAAAGTGTATGCTAAAATATACACTAAGAACAAATCTTCTATACATGAAATTGTAAAGAAAGAAAGAGAAATTTGTGCTAGGTTTGCTGTGTTGCAACTCAAACTGAAAGTTATGGTCACAGTGTGTGACAAGTGTTTAGTTAAGATGGGAAAGACACTTTATTTATGGGCAGAAGACATGTACAGAAAATATGTTCCAATTGACAGCAATATGTTGCACCAGAAAACATTTAGGCTATAGGAAGGCATCAGCAAAAGATTCCCTGAAATGAGTAAGCATACTCACATAACTTTTATTATATTGTTATAATTGTTCTATTTTATTATTAGTTATTCTTATTACTCCCTTACTGTACTAATTTATCAGTTAAACTTTAATATATATATAATATAATGTATAAGAAAAATGTATATATTGTATAAGAAAAAATATATATAAAATTATAATGTATAAGAAAAAAAATACTACATACAGGCTTAAGTACTATCTGAGGTTTCTCGCAACTATTGAGGGTCTTGGAAAGTATGTACCCTGAGGATAAGAGGATATTGTATTACTTATGATTTATTTCTAAAAACAACAACAAAAACCTGGATCTAATCAGGACTCTATTTCTAACTACTGATTTATAGGAAATAGAGGAGACAGAAAAATATGAAATGAGCCACTGAATATATAGTCCTCAGTATCCAGACTTCAGAAATCTGGATTTTTGAACAAGGTGAATAAAAAGAAGTGACAGTGCTGATGCCTATAGATTAAAAGGACTTAAAAGACCTATCAATCTATTACAGTGTATAGATAGACCTTATTTGGATCCTGATGTGAATAAAATTTTAATATAAATATTGACAGGATATTTGTCAATATGAAGGAATTTTTGTTATTTTGGGGGCAAGTAAGAAATGTATTGTGATTAAGTTTTAACAGTTCTTATATTTAAGAGATACATATTAAAATATTTACAGGTGAAATATGTCTCTGCTCTACTTCAAAAGAATGGAATGAGGGAGCAATTGGAAGTATAGAGAAAAAAATTTCCTAGGACTCGATAATGTTGAAGCTGGGTAGTTGATAGGTGCAGGTTCATTGTAATATTCTCCATAATTTTATTTATGTTTAAGATGTTCCGTGCTAAAGAGTAAAATGTTTTCAATGCTGCTGATTTCAAATTTTGGAAATGAGTTCTAAATTTCTCTTTTTAATTATTTTCATTTAGATATTATATTCAGTTACAGCATAGTCATACAACTTACTTTGTAATTGACTTCATGAATAACTTCTTGGTACAGAAATCCCAATAAAATATTTCTTTAATGAATTCAATTTATTCTGTTTCTTACCTTTATTCATATGACATGTGGTATAGCTCCTAACCATGGGCAGCTAATTCTGAAGAAAGGATGAACCTGTAAACAATTAATTAACCTTAATTTACATAACAATCTTATTTGCATAGCTAACAGAGTAGGAATTGATTATAGGCCATTAAGAGTCATATTAATAAATAAAACTGTGCTAGAAATACATGTGACTGTAATTCATTCTGAAGAGGCAAAAGTTAGTCATGAAATGCTAGTAACAATATTCAAAAATCAGGCGTTAAACAAACTAATATTTGGCATTTAGTCTTCATGAATTTTTGAGAGGATAGTTCATGAATTCGCTATTCTGTCTCACTTCTATATGCATAATGTGGCACATACAAGCATACATGTGTACATTAGGTAAATTGTTATTATCATTAGATTTACACTCAAATTACAGTAATGAGAGCCAGCTATATTATATTCATATATGAGTACTAAATATATTTCTATTCCTAGAAATCAGAGCTATTTGGTAAAAAATACCAAGTTCCACAATCTAAATATTTACCAAAATTTTCTTTTTAAATTTAACTACTCATTTGTTTCAAAGGAAGTTGACAGATACAGTTTTCGATGAACTCTTACACTGATTTTTAAATGCAATACGGTAGTTTATATATGTAAATTAGACTGACCCTAAACTTTTGACTCCTTAGATTTTATAAAAAATGTAATTGCTTGCAGTTTAAAGATTTTAAAAACCCAAAGAACTGGTCTGCTATTTTTAAACCACTTTATTATGCATGTGATGCTTATCATGAAAGACAACTTAATTCCTTTAATTCTAAAGACACACTATGTATAATCTGATTTTTTCAAATGATTTGATTGTACCTGTACACTCTTCAATGCAAGATGAGTAAATGAGGTTTGAAGTAAAGGAAAAGAGTGATTTATTTTTAATGCTTATCGGTAGAACTCAGATGGGAAATTTCATCATGCCTCTTCTACGTTTTATTCGCATCTTACTCTTTCTCTTCCACTGGCATTCATACTTGTGTGTACACTTGCTCTGGCTCTTTTCTTTTGTCCTCTTCCCCCTTCTGAAAATGCTGATCAATGGAGTGTTTGATAGGATGTCTAGGAATGGCCCCCAGAGTAAAAGGTAAATGTTTCATATCCTGTTTCCCACTTCATGCTTTTTCTGAGCCTCTGTTCTACTAATGGTTAAATTAAATTCGACTTTCCTGGGTCTCCTAGATTCTAAAAACATTGATGTGATTGCTAAAAAAAAAAGAAAGAAAAAAGAAAAAAAGTTGGATTGCTTAAGTGTAAAGGAGTATTACTTCAATTAATGGTAAAAAGATAGCATTGATCCCATTATTTGTAATATCGCACAGAATCTGTGTTGGCCAACTTCACAAATTGGTTTTTACTTGCTTCTCTGTGTGGTTAAACTATATCGAACTGAAATGTTGAAGAAAGATTTCAGAGATAAGAAAATGTGAGACTGAATCTTTAATTTTTCATTTATTGACAAGTGTCATTTTAAGGAAATCACTTAACTTTTTCCCATCATGACTTTGTAAAGTGAAAATAATAATGTCATATCCTAGAAATGGGTGTGAATTAAATATAATGTGACATATACAAGTTGATAAATGTTAGTCAGGAATTTTAACATGTTCTTTCCTCTATCCTAAGAAAATATGTCAGTACCGGAAACTACACAATTCAGGGAATGTCTAGCAGTCACACACCCATTAACAATATTCTACATCTCAGAGTTAGCCAGTACCTCACAGCAGAATGAGAATAAGGTTTATTATCTATAATATTCAAATAATGACAGTGTTCTACAGTATTATACACTGTCTGGAAATAACATGTTATTGTCTTGACATTTCAGGAGTATGAAATCTTCTCAATGCTGTCATCTATCAGAAATGAAAAAAAAAAAAAAAAACACCTCTGAGTGTCCATTATCTTCCTACATTCTTCACTGAGAACATTTATACATATGTGTATTTTATTAGACGATGAGCTGAGCATCATCATTTTATTGAACATCCCTTAAATAATATAACTTTCTGAAGGAACTCGGAAATTGGCGAGGACTACTTCCAGGGAGTCAGCTTGCACTCAAAGCACATAGCTGGTCCTTGTTTCATAGTCCAGATGGGCATTCACATAGATAACATCCATGATGTTATTAATTCCAAACTTATCTAGAATTAAAATACGATTTCTTGGTCATTTTCTTTAAACTGCAAGGAAAAATAATTCTCTTTTAAAGGCACTGTGATTTAAAAAACATCTATTTACGAGTAATGCATAAGTGATAACATACTGTTTTTTGGAAACCATGTTCCAGAATTGATCAAAATCAGAGTTATCCTATGTGCATGCCTTGAAATTCTAGTGGTTTTTTTTTTAATTCTCCTGAAAATTAATGTTTCTGTAATCAATTACATTTGGGAGCAATGCATACTATACCCCTCACCACAGATTCAGTTAGCCTTCTACTGTACTAAAGGCCTTCAGGGATTCTGTTTTCAAGAAACTCATACTATTTTGTTTAACCGAGTAATTTAAGATCTTATTAGATTGCTACACTTTTCATGATGTGATGCATCTTATTATTCCGTATATTCTGCTATGAACCCTTGAGGGAAAAACAGATAATTTAATATGTTGTTAATTTAGAAAACATTATTTTTTATTTTAAATGGCTTAAAATATTTTGTCTTGATGTTCATTTTCTAAAATAAATGTGCTTATATATAATTGAGCAAAGAGCGGGACAATTTTGAATATTTTATAATATCCTAATTCTTGTACTCCTGGTATTTTTTCCTCACTTTAGTTTTCTCTACAGCATTTATTACTACTTGAATGCTATATATTTATCAGTTTAATAATTTTTTATTGTCTATCTCCACTTATTGGATAAAGTCTGTGAGGGCAAGGGTCTATTTTTTTTATTGCTCTATCCTTCATGGCTGGGAGAATACTTAATATGTCATGGATGCTCAAGAAACATTTGCAAAGTGAATTAACAACTATTTTTGAATAAAATGATAAATAAATGAATTGATTGTAAAAAAATATATACTCATTGTGAGGTAAAAAAGTGTAATACATAGAGCCACTCTGCTATCTTCAAGGAAGAGAACTAATAGAATCACACACCACACACACACACACACACACACACACACACACACACACACACACACAAAGAGTCAGAACAGCCATTTGAGCAGAACCGCCTACTTCCAGTAATTCGCCAAAATGACCAACACGAACGGAGGAGGAAAGGCACCTGCTATATGTTTTCTAGGCCTATTAGAAAACATGGAATTTTTCCTTTGGCCACATACATGTGAATCTACAAGAAAGGTGATATTGTAGATATCAAGGGAATGGGTACTGTTCAAAGAAGAATGCCCCAGAAGTGCTTCCATAGCAAAACTAGAAGTGTTTACAATGTTACCCAGCTTGCAATTGGCATTGTTGTAAACAAGTTAAGGGCAATATTCTACACAAGAGAATTAATGTATGCATTGAGCATACTAAGTACGCTAAGAGCTGAGATTGCTTCCTGAAATATGTGAAGGAAAATGATCAAAAAAAGAAGGAAGCCAAAGAGAAAGATACCTGGGATCAACTGAAGGGCCAGCTTGTTCCACCCAGAGAAGCACACTTTGGGAGAATGAATGGTTAAGGAACCTGAGCTGTTGGAGCCCATCCCCTAAGAATTCATGGCATGATAGGTTTGAAAAAATAAAACAAAAGACCTCTAATTGAGTAGGTGTTCCTACCCCCAAAGAAATATTTAAAGAAATCCAACTGTCTTAATTCAGTAGGTGATGTCTTCATTATTCAGGTTTAGTGTTTTTTCTTGCTGAAAGATGTGAAGTGGTTTGCTGTGGAATAAAGTATAGTCCATTGGTTAGGAAATGGCATCTGTTGAGTGACAGTTAAGCTCAGAGCAAGTTGATCAATCCTAATTGTGTCATAAATAGCTATATTTTAAGGATTTTGAACTTACCTTGGAAGGCTGCTACTTAAAAATTGGCTATTTAAAGACCCTGTTTTCTGTGAGTTAGATTTGCTTCCACCCTTGATGGAACACGACTCAGAAAGTAATAGTGTTTGTAATAATTTGGAACTAGACTACCTTTTAATTTCAACCAGGGGTAGATATTTATGTGTAGTAGTTTACGGGATGCATGGCATTCTAAGCATGTTACATAATTTACTGATAAATCTTGGAGTAAGTAGTGTTTTACCTGTATTCCATAAAGGAAGCTGAGTCACAGTTCACTTGCCCAAGGTTCCAGGTGAGCAGAGATTAAAGCCCAGGCAGTATGACTCCCTAATCAGGTGTCATGTTAGTAGGTACATTTTAAAGCTACTTTGTATAGTTTGAGCACATTTTGGTTGTTCAGTTGCTTCCTGAATATTTTTACTTGTATGTGACATGCATCTTACATTTAACATAGTCAAGATGGATTGATCACATCCCATCCTAGCTGCCTTCAGTTTTCTGTGACAGCTATAGCTATAGTATCTGTTTATTTAAAATAAAAACCTAGACTTCTTATATTCTTTTACCACTAATAGAAAAAGAAAAGAGAAAGAAAGCATCAGAACAGATTGAAAAATCATAACTTCAGTCAGATGTTGGAAGTCTAATGAAGAAGGAAGTTTAGTAATATTTAGAAAAGAGGCACAGCAGCACAATAGAAACAAAGAAGAAAGCAATAAAAAAATGTATGATGTTGAGCACTTGCTTCAGGGGCAGCAATTTCTTATAATGGTTGGTTGTTGAAATACTTGAAAAAGGCCTTTAGAATTTCCTTGCAAAATGCTTTAACAGAATTAATGTTCATTTATTTATTACATATTTAACATCACATTTTTATGAAATATATATTAACTATTTTTTGACTACTCATATTATGCCAGATCATTTAGCTTATCAAAAGGGAAAACACACAACACAACAAAGCTGTAGACAATAGGTGACACGAAGAATGGATGAGAAAGCGTTAGCTCTGGACTTATTCCTGGAGACTCACAAACTATTGTATTCTCAGTGAACCATGATGGGTAGACAAAACTTAAATGATTTACTTACCTTCAATTGCTAATTGTATGTCTAATTTAACTGTTTGCAGAAACAGTTAAATATAGTACAAATGTCTTTTATCATAGATGTGGCTCTTTGTATATTCGTAATTATTTATGATTTTAAAGTTTCTTCAGGTTTATCTAAGGTAGGGCATTGGATGGTACAGAACAGTGGAGAGAGATTCCTATAAAGCAATAATTATGACTAAAAGCTGAAAGTAGGATGTATTTAATTTAAAGAAATGTCATGAAAACATCCCTATATGAGGAGGAGAAGGCTTCTACAATTGAATATTTAGTGTTTCTGGGTTGCGGGGTGTAGATGGATCTCTTTTGTTACTATAACTGAAATTTTAGTCAGATTCAGCACATAGGTACCAAAACATTGAAGTAGGACACATTTTTATTAGAAATGTAAACAATAATTCAAGCTGAAATTAATTTCAAATCAAAATTGACTGGTTTCTGGTGAAAATACCAACTGAGTAAACATCTACTCATCCTCTTCATTCCTCAATCAATACAGTACACAGTACTTTGATTGATAGCTGCAGCAGTAATTACACCAACTGTAGTCCCTCTGTTTGCAAATTCACTTACTGGAGGAGGTCAGCAGGTTTAGAGAAATTTGTAATTTTTTATTGTCCACTTTGCTGTGATGGAGTCCTGGATTGCATAATAAAATGTGTTAGTTGATGTGTGTGCTTATTTGAATAGCACTGTTTTCTGAAAATTTTAAGAAAGTACTACGTAAAGACTCAGGCCCTAAAAACCTGTGTTCAAAATCATGCAAATGCTCTCTTAAGAGTATCTTGTCACCTGCATTGCTTTTAATTTAAAATGGAACACACTACTCTACTACTTTATTATCTGCCAAATATCATATCACATTCCTTTCACTTGTCTCTAAAACACCTTTGGACTGAAAGCAATAGAGAGATGTCTCTGAGCCTTTTTGTAGTCTAGTCAATCTATCTTTCCCATCCGATTTCTAATAACCTTTAGCTTCTTTTCCCAAACCGATAAGATTATTCCTATTGTTATTTCTTTCACATAGTCTTTTTCTTTTAATAATTACTCTTTTAATACTACGTTAGTTTTATCTTCATTTTCTCTGTTCTTCTAATCCAGATTGTACTGGGCAATTATATTGTGCCTACATTGAAACCTTTTCTAACAAAACCCAAGATATAAATATAGTCAGAAGGATTAATTACATACAACCTTTCATAAACATCTTGTGCAAATTGCTATGTTCTTTGGCACTATAGTCTATATATTGATTTCTAAGTGTAATGCAATCTATCTTATTTATAGATACTCCGGCACCTAATCGTGGTCCATATATTAATTATATGGTCAATAAATATATCTCAATTTACTTTCCTATATCTTTTCTGCCTTTTTTTGCTAACCATATTCAGATATTGCTTGGATAATCATACCTCCTCCATTCTCAGTCTAACTGGTTTGGATAGGACTGACCTAATCTCTAGGTTATATGGATAGACACATTACCTATCTCTGTCCAATAAGGACACTTTATTTATCCTCTTCCCTCAGTGTTCATATGTGATAAATGTCTCATACAAAGCCAATTAAAGTCATGCCCAGAAATTTTACTGTTAACTATTAGGGGAAAAAAAAGTATTTAACTTGGTTTCTTGATTTGGGGGTTTTTTTGGGGGGGCTAGGATTTTAATGTTTGTACCCTGTATGTAGTTCATATTTATAATGATACCAACACAAATGAAATGCCTAAAGGTTGAAAATAGATCCCCTACACTTTGCCTAAAATTTTATTTTATTATTATTTTTTGAAATGTAAACCTAGTGTTTATTTTTTTCATACATTTAGATTTATTTATTTATTTTTTATGGTGACATTGGTTAATGAAATCACCTCCCATAGTTAGATTTCTTTATGTCACCACATATTTGATCCACTTTACCCCATCTACCTCTCCCCTCCACCCAGCCTGTACCCTCCGATAACCACAAGTCTATTGTCCATGTCCATGAGTCTCCGTTTATTTGTCCTGTTCATTTGTTGCTTTGAGGTTTATATCCCACATATAAGTGATATCATGTGATTTTCAACTTTTTCTGTCTGGCTTATTTTGCTTAGTATGATTATCCCGAGGTCCATCCATGTTGTTCCAAATGGCAGTATTTCATCTCTTCTTATGGCCGAGTAATATTCCATTGTATATATGTGCCACAGCTTTTTTATCCAGTCATCTATCGTAGGACACTTTGGTTGCTTCCATGTCCTGGCCACTGTGAATTATGCTGCTGTGAACATTGGTGTGCAAGTATCTTTTCGGATATGGGTTTTCAAGTCTTGTGGGTACATACCTAGTAGAGGGATTGCTGTATCATATGGTACATCAATTCTTAGTTTTTTTGAGGAATCTCTATACTATTTTCCATAGTAGCTATACCAATTTGCAGTCCCACCAGCAGTGTATAAGGGTCCCTTTTCCTCCACATCCTATCCAACATTTGTTATTACTTGTCCTGTTACTTATAGCCATTCTAACAGGTGTGAAATGGTATCTCATTGTGGTTTTGATTTGCATTTCCCTAATAGTTAGTAATGTTGAGCATCTTTTCATATGTTTGTTGGCCATTCGGATGTCCTCTAGGGAGAATTGTCTGTTCAGAACCTCTGCTCATTTATTGATTGGATTGTTTGTTTTTTGTTGTTGTTGTTATTGAGTTGTATGAGTTCGTTGTATATTTTGGATATTAGGCACTTATTGGAGGCATTGCTTGCAAATATATGTTCCCATTCACATAGTTGTCTCTTTACCTTGTTGTTGATTTGTTTTGCTAAGCAGAAGCTTTTTAGTTTGATGTAGTCCCATTCATTTATTTTTGCTTTTACTTCCCTTGCTTTTGAGGTCAAATTCACAAAATCCTCTTTAAGTCCAAGGTCTTTGACTTTAATTCCTATATTTTCTTCCTTGCATACTGTTTCAGGTCTTATATACAGATCCTTAATCCATTTTGAGTTAATTTTGGTGTGTGGTGATAGACAAAGTCTTATGTTCATTTTTTTGTAGATGGCTTTCCAGTTTTCCCAGTACCATTTATTGAAGAGGCGTTCCTTTCTCTACCTTATGTTTTTTGGCTTTATTGTTGAAAATTATTTGCCCATATAAACATAGATTTACTTCCGGACTCTCAATTCTGTTCCAGGAGTCTGTGTGTCTGTTTTTCTGGCAAAACCATGCCGTTTTGAATATTGTTGCTTTGTAGTATAATTTGAAGTCAGGCAGAGTGATGCCTCCAGCCTCGTTCTTTGTTCTCAGGATACCTTTGGCAATTCGGAGTCTTTTATGCTTCCATACAAATCTGATGATTTTTCATTCTCTTTATTTTAAAAATGCTGATGAGATTTTGATAGGGATTGCATTACATCTGTATATTGCTTTAGGTAATATAGTCATTTTAATTATGTTGATTTTTCCAATCCAAGAACATGGAATATCTTTCCATTTCTTTGTATCTTCTTCGATTTCTTTTAAAAGGATCTTATAGTTTTCATTATATAAGTCCTTCACAAGTTTCATTAAATTTATTCCTAGGTATTTTATTCTTTTTGTTGCAATTGAGAAATGACACTTCATTATTAGAGTATAGGAGCGCTATGGATTTTTGAACGCTGATTTTGTATCCAGAAACTTTACTGTATTTGCTTATTGTTTCGACCAGTGTTCTTGTGGAGTCTTTAGGGAATTCTATATAGAGAATCATGTCATCTGCAAATAGTGACAGTTTTACTTCTTTGTTTCCTATTTGCATGCCTTTTACATCTTTCTGTTGCCTGCTTGCACTTGCTAGGACCTCCAATGTTATGTTGAATAACAGTGGTGATAGTGGACAGCCTTGTCTTGTTCCTGTTCTTAGAGGGAAGGATTTTAGTCTTTCACCATTAAGTATAATGTTGGCTGAGAGATTCTCATATATGGCTTTTATTATGTTAAGGTACTCTCCTTCTATACCGATTTTGTTAAGTTTTTTGATCATAAATGAATTCTGTATCTTGTTGAAGACTTTTCTGCATCTATTGGTATGATCATATAATTCCTACTTTTTAATTTGTTTATGTAGTGTATCACATTAATCGACTTGCATATGTTGAACCATCCCTATGCCATTGGGATGAAGCCCACTTGATCGTGGTGTATAATCTTTTTAATATGTTGCTTTTTCCGGTCATTAGTATCTTAATTCAGATTTTTGCATCTGTGTTCATGAGAGAAATTGGTCTGTACTTTTCTTTTTTTGTGTTATCTTTACCAGGTTTGGGTAGCAGGGTAATATTGGCCTCATAAAATGGGTTGGGAAGTCTTGCCTCCTCTTTGATTTTTTTGAAAGAATGTGAGGAGAATAGATATTAAATCTTCTTTGAATGTTTGGTAGAATTCACTAGTGAAACCATCTGGTCCTGGACTTTTTGGTAGGTTTTTGATGATTGTTTCAATGTCCATACAGCTGATCAGCCTATTTAGATTTTCCAGTTCTTCTTGATTCTGTCTAAGAAGATTATATTTTTTTAAGTACTGGTCCATTTCTTCTAGGTTATTAAATTTGGTGTTATACATTTTTTCATAAGATTCTTGTATGATCCTCTGTCTTTCTGCAATGTCAGTCATAATTTCTCCTATTTCATCCCTGATTTTATTTATTTATGTGCTTTCTCTTTTTTCTTTAGTGAGTCTAGTCAGTGGTTTGTCAATTTTAATAACCTTCTCAAAGAACCAGCTCTTTATTGCATTTATTTTCTCTACTTTTTTTGTTTGTTTTGTTTTCAACATCATTTATAACTGCTCTAATTTTGATTATTTCTTTTCTTCTGCTGAATATAGGCTTCACTTGTTCTTCCTTTTCTATTTTTAAGATGATGTGTTAGGTTGTTATTGGTTTTGGAGATAGGCCTGTAATGATACAAACTTTCCTCTTATGACCGTTTTTGCTGTGTCTCAAAAGTTTTGATATGTTGTACTATTATTATCATTCATTTCTATGTATCTCTTGAATTCTCTTTTTATTTTTTCTCTGACCCAGTTATTCTTCAGTAGCATGTTGTTTACTCTCCATGTGTTTGTGCTTCTTCCTGCTTTCAGGTTCTTCCTGCTTTCTTTTTGCAGTTGATCTCTAGTTTCAAAGCATTATGATCAGAGGATATGGTTGGTATGATTTCAATCCTCTTATATTTGTTGGGGCTATGTCTGTGCCCCAGTATGTGTTCAGTCCTTGTGCACTTGAAAAGAATGTTTAAGCAGCTATTTTGAAATGAAAGGCCCTATAAATGTCAATTACATCCAGTTGGTCTAATGTGTCATTGAAGGATGTTATTTCCTTATTGTTCTTGTTTGTTTGTTTGTTTGTTTGGATATTCTGTCTCTATCTGCCAGTTGGGTATTAGGTTTCCTACAACAATAGTGTTTTGGTCTGTTTCTCCCTTTAGTTTGTTAGTAATTGCTTTATATATTTCGGTGCTCCCTAATTGGGAGCATAGATATTAATATGTGTTATGCCTTCTTAGTGCATGATTCCTTTATCATTACAAAGTATCCCTCAGTATCTATCGTTACCTTTTTTATTTTGAAGTCTATTTTGTCCTATATTAGTACCACTACTCCTGCTTTGCTCTGAATGCCATTTGATTGAAATATCATTTTCCACGCTTTCACTTTGAGTCTATATTTGTCTTTGGAACTGAGATGTATCTGTTGGAGGCAGCGAATGGTTGTGTTTTGGTTTTTGATCCAATCTGCAACTCTGTGCCTTTTTATTGGTGAGTTCAGTCTATTTACATTTAGGGTGATTATTGAAATATGAGGTCTTCTTATTCCCATTTTATGTTTTACTTTCTGGTAGTTCGGTATTTCCATTGCTTCCTTGTCTTTGTGTGTCTGTATTTTTTTGTTGTTGTTAGGTTTTGTGTTTTCTCTCTGATCTTCTTGTTCGATAACATATACTTTAGTTCCGCATCTTCGCCATGTGGTTACCATTACGAATATGTAGAGTGTAGTGTGTGTGTATATATACATTTTCTTTTGCGTGTGCCTTATCTCCATTCCCCTGTGCAAATTTGGATCTTTGAATCTTCCCCTTTTCTGTCATTGTTGTCTGAGTTTGTCCCTATATATGTTGAATGTTCATTACTATCCTGCTATAGCAAATCTTCTTATTGTTTAAGGTTATAATGTACTGTTCTTAGAAAAGATTGCACTCCTTCGTTTCTATCTGTGTGATTGTTGCCTTACTCATAGTTATGTATTTATTTTTGTCAATTTGTTTTAAATGAGATGACCCCTTTCTGTATTTCCTATAATTCAGGCCTCGTAGTGAAAAATTCCCTGAATTTTTGTATGTCTGAAAAGGTCTTTATTTCTCCTTCATATCGAAAGGATAGCTTAGCTGGATACATTATTCTTGGCTGGTAGATCCTTTCATTTAATAGTGTGAATATTTGATTCCACTCCTTTCTGGCTCGTAAGGTTTGTGTTGTGAAATCTGAAGATGATCTAATAGGTTTTCCTTTATAGGTTACCATCTTTTCCTGGCTGCCCTGAGAATTCTGTCTTTGTCATTGATTTTTGATCATTTTAATACAATGTGTCTTGAAGAAGGCCTTTATATGTTGAGATAATCGCATGTTCTGTTGACTTCTCAAATTCTAAGCTCCAGCTCATTCCTTAGATTTGGGAAATTCTCGCCAACTCTTTATCTGAAAATGCTTTCTGATCCCTTGCTGCTTTTCCTCTTCTTCAAGAATGTCCATTATTATGTTTCCTCTCTTGATGGTATCAACTAGTTCTTGTATTCTCTGTCATTATTTTTCATTCTTTGATTTCTCTCTTCTTTCTTCTGATTTATTTCTAAATTTCTGTCTTTGAGA
This sequence comes from Pteropus medius, assembly GCF_902729225.1. NCBI lineage: Eukaryota > Metazoa > Chordata > Mammalia > Chiroptera > Pteropodidae > Pteropus > Pteropus medius. Next base: position 196,828 of record NW_024343281.1, on the reverse strand, counting down.
TCACTGATCTTTTCATCCATTTGATTGACTCTATTTCTCAGTTCAATTTTCATCTCTTTCAATGTACTCTTAATCTCCAGAAGTTCTATTTGATTCTTTTTGATGGTTTCACTCTCCTTGCTAAAGAATTCATTTTGCTGATCTAGTTGTTTTCTTTTCAATTCCTGGACTTGTTGATATGAATTCTTTTGTATCTAATTCAGTTTTTTCGGAAGTGCTATCCTGAATTCTTTGCCACTTAAGTCGCATATTTCTATGTTTTTAAGCTTATTTTCTGGAGACTTTTCTCTTACTTCCTGTGCTGCATTGCCACCTTGGTTGTTCATAGTGTTTAATGGACTATTTCTTCACCTGAGCATTAATGGAAGTGTATTCAGCTTTATTTCTAGAAAGAAGATATTATAAAAATGTCTCTCTGTAGCCTTAATAATGACCTTTTTTGTATTATAGATCTTAAATCATGATCGGCACCCTCAGTCTCAGTCCCTTTGTTGGAGACAATTTCGGTAGCATTTGCTCAGATTCCCCTTGGGCTTCATAGTATTTGGTGTAGGAGGATATGGGGAAAGAGGCCATCTGGGTAAGAGGTGGGGTTACGGCTCAGCCTTATTTTTGAAACCGCGGCTGTTAAAAATCAACTGTTGTTTTTCTGCGTCCAGATTTTCTCCCGTCCCTACTTCTCTGCTTTCTGCCCTGAAGCCTGGGCACTGCCACTGGCCACGTGGAGCTCACAGCTCTCCCAGGCAGGGATGTTCTGGGCCCGGACACACCTTCACCCCTGTCACTCCTCCTAGAGGGAGCTCTGGCTGCCAGGGGCAGCTTCTTTGTTTCTCCCAGTCTACTGCCCAGCTCCCACGGTTCTGCCCTTTGTCGGCTATTATGAGCAGACCTCACGCTCACCCATGCTAGTGTGCATGTTGGGTGTATTTTGTTGAGTTTTAGATGTTCACCTTATTGTTGTTTCAAGGGGAGAGATCCAGAGACATTTCTCACTCTACCATGGTTTGAATCTGATTCCTTGGCCTGATATCTGAGAGGAAAATATTTGTCAGGATTTTTTAAAGGGCTCTCACCCTAAAGCAAATGTCCCATTGGTGCCTATGGAAGGATCAAATTAAAAGACAGAGGAGTATTGTGGCTAGCCTAAGAAACACTCCCTTAACAAAAGAAAAGTACAAAAATCAGACTTAGAATGAAAATGATAACTTATTTACACCATAAGCCCACTCACCCATTTCACACTGTAATCATGCAATCTTCCAGATGGACCCCTGGAGCAAGTTCTTAACAAGATTATAAATGGCACTATTTCAAATGGTCAGCCCCTCTGCTAATGGTTAGCACTTGGCCCAAGTGGAGGTTGATATTTAGGGCCAGATGGAAGCTATATTTCAAGGCTCTTTTCCTAAGACTAACTGGGCCAAAATGGAACTAAGTGCTCCAAGGGTAGGAAAACATGGGGAAAATTTGTGGAAGGATCCCACATCCCACATCCCACATTCCAAAGGCAAACAACTCTATTCCAGGCATAGGAACCTTTTGATTTCCACTTTAGTTGAAATTCTGTTCCTTGATATAAAGAAGCAAATTCAAGATGATGTATCTGAATGGGCAGGTCAGACCTTGATGTTATCATTGAGGAGGAGATGCAATTCTTTGAATAACTAAAAACAACAGTCCTTGCTTTAGTAAATCTCATGTATATGAAAACAGCAATGCAGATCCAGGAATACTACAAAGCCCATCTATCCTATTACGGATCCCAAAGTCTCCTCATCCACTTCAGGACTATGCTGATACTTGAAAAATTTAAGACATTAGAAAAAGTACTGTCCTGCACTCAGAGAAAAAAAAACAAAACTTAAATTGTGATTGACCTAGGTGCCTGATAATTGGAGAATCTGCCCCAGTATCTTTTATTTGAAATGCTTACATTCTTTTCCATGCCCTTGCAGATGTAAATCTTCCACCAACCAGAACTGTCTCTCCGGGTCTTGAGACCCTCTTTAGGTGCAAACATCCAAGGAAATTCCTTTAGCCTGAAATACACGTGATCCCAGTGTGACGGCCAAGCGATTCCCACATGGTTCCCACGTGAGTGCTGTGTGATTCCCAGGTGACCTTCATGCGAAGACCACAGCTGCTGCCTTAAACAAACTCCCTCACAACTGACATGGGTGCCACAGCTGCTGCCTTAAAATAAGTTTCCTCTCAATAGATGTGGCTGCTGTAGCCCCTATCATAAAGCAAGTTCTTTCATAAGAGTTTAAGCCTCAGGCCTAAAAGCAGCAACAATGGGGCAATAGCTGCTGCTGTCATAAACCAGGGTCCTTCAGGACAGATGCGCCGCATGGCACAGTGCAGTAGCAGTAGGGAAGCTTCCTCCACTGACCTAAAGCAAGTTCTCTAGAGCAGAGGTGGCCTCAGAACTGGTGTGGCAGTATGATGGCAGCTGTTGCCACTGCCATAAACCAATTTTTTTTCAGAACAGATGCAAACTCATTCCTAAAAAAGCACCAGCCTCTGCTGCTGCTGTAAAATAGGTTCCCTCAGAACACACACAAACTCAAGCCTGCTGTTCTGCGGCCATGCTGCAGCCACTGATGCTGCTATAAATCAGGGTCCCACAGAACAGATGCAGCCTCACAGCCTCATTGCAGTGGCCAAACAATTTATGACTTGTTAGATTTATTTTGACTCCAAGATTTTACAAGAGTGAAAAATCATGTGCTTTCAGATGATATTGGTGCATGAATTTATAGACTTGAACAAAACAATAAACACACCAGACATAGATGTAAAAACACATATGATTTTAGAATAAGATTAAGATAATACTGCAAACACTTGGGAAAAAGGATCTTTTCAATGAATGGTATTGAAGAAATTAGGTAGTCAGCTCAGTAAAAAATAAACTCCATCTGTTTATTTCTCTCTTTCTCTCTTTTTCTCTCTCTCACACACACAAATTCCAACTGGATCATTAATTAAAAAAAAAAAAACTTGTAGAAGAATATATCTATATCTATCTATATCTATCTATCTATCTATCTATATATATGCAAAGGTACAGTGTTTTATAAAGAAAACACTGTAAAGCAAATGTGGGAAATGCTGTGAACACCAAAGAGGAACAGGAGGGCTCTCAGGGCTACCTAATGACATCACATCTCCCAGAAAGACAGGGATGCCTGCCTCCCCAGTGAGAAGCCTTTACTTCAACACCCACCTGGGACATGGGGTGCTGCCTCTCTAGGTAACCAGCTCTACCTCTCCAGTTACCTAGCTTGAGCCCCTGAAGGTCAGACCTCAGAAAACCCGAGTGGCCAGACAGCAGAGTGGAGCGTGAGGGGAGTGGAAACTACTTCACCACAGTGACAGGGAACCACCACGGCAGCAGCAGAGATGACATGATGGGTCTGTAGGTTCACTAATTGTAACAAATGTACCACTCTGTTGAAAGATATTAATAGTGAGGGAAGCTATGGGTGCCCACGGGGCAGGGAGAATTCTCTGTATCTTCTGCTCAATTTTGCTATGAATATAAAACTGTTCTAAGAGGGATTTGAAATTCTTGTGCTTAAGAATCTCTAACTTAACACAGATTTTAAAATATCTACCAAAAGAAATCAGATATGTGCCTGCTATACTTACTGCACTAGCAAATGCACAGTTAATTCTATCAAAAGCAAAACAAGATTGGCATCCTTATTCCAAAATTCAGGATGAGGAAGTGTGGTTGTAAGTGTTAAATATTTTGCTCAGAGATCACACAGCGATAATAGGATTCAGATTTATCTGTCTGAATCCATAATCTGAGCTTCATTAGTAAACTATGCTCTTTGAGTAGAAAGTGTAAAACTCTGGCCTCTCTAGGAGTTGCCCTAGTTTTGACCACTAACCTCATTTTTGTCAAATATTTAATTCAATTTCATGATTTTCATTGTTCATGATTTTCATTGTCTGAGATGGCTTATATCATTTAATTCTCAGCACAATTCTAGAACATTATTTTTATTAGCTCTTTCATTAAATGGTGAAACCGAGTCTGGGAAATCTTAAATTATTTGTCCAAGCTTGCTTTTCAAAACCAATGTTATATGAAGTCAAAGCTCCTTTCAAAGTGACACATTTCTTGCAAGACTTGAAAGTTGCCTGATTTCGTATTTTCGTTATCTACTTAAGAGTTATAAATCATATAAATTGATATGAAATTATACTTTTAAGTTGCCATTTTTTTTTCTTTTTCATAAATTTTACCTGATCATAAGAAAAGGGACATCATGCTTTTGCTTGTACAAAATTTTCATTAAGTAAAATGCATTGAGTGCCTTCTATCTAACTGGAATTCTATCAGTGAAAAGTAGATTTCCTAGTCTCATGGAGCTTATATTCAGTGGAAAATTGACATACAATAAAAATATTAGATAATGCTTTGAAGAAAAATAAAGAATAAAAGTTAGAGATTGAAGAGAGCATCATCTCTTCTGAATAGTGTAATCAAAGAAAGCCTACCCCATCAACTGACATTAAAGCACCTAAGAAATAGGCATAATACTAAAATTTTCAGGTAATCAGCTATTATTTTGATATGGGTTAAACATACATAAACCACTTTTGAAGACATAAACAGGACACTGCATGATTGATAATCCATGCACAAATATTGATAATCACCTCTTTCATAGGATACTTTATGTGACAGCCGAAGGTTAAATTTCATAAAATGTCCATAAATCATTGTTATTAAACACACATGCCTTTATTATAAGAGAATCATTCCTGCCTTAATCAGTGCCAAATGTATTTTGACACATAATTACTAAAAGGTTAGTTATCTATCAGAAGTGGGAGATATTTTGCTAGAGAGAGGCAGATAAATAGTGACCATTGTTATCTGTCAACCCGAATTCAATGGAAGACAGAATAATAAATAAATAGCAATATAGAAATTATGAAATGATGGCAGGCTAGGTTAGGGTAGTTAAGAGTGAAATACTAGATATTTTAATAATCTTTGAGAGCATTCAAAATATTTGAGAACATGTAGCTTAATTAAATAATCACCACTTTGAGTCAACAATAATATGTTCAATCATGTTCACTGTAAACGGTTCAAAGGCAGAGGGCATGGCATATATATTAAAATAATTAAAAATATATATTGTTTAAAATGTATCATCTTTTTTTTTTGAAAGAATAAACTTTAGGCATCTAGATACACCACTTTGAAAAATAGCATTCTCTAGACTAGAAGGTTGCTTAGATAATGAGCTATTTGAATAATATGGGGCCATGAAAATCATGATTTATATTCAAATAATGTTATGATTTATTTCTTACATGCTGCATTTGAGGTTACATTGATGCATCAGTGAAAGCATTCTGAATAATATCTCCTTACATCTAAGTTTCATTCTTATTTGAAAGTACTCCCAAAATCTTCAAATATTTCAAATAAAGCTACCTATTTCAGGAAAAGAGCTAAGTAAATTATTATTAAGGCAGTGTTTTAAAATGTATGTGTAATCTAATGATTTAAATGATCCAATCCATTAAACATTATAGGCATAAGAAAATAAATATATAAGTAAACAAAAATCCATTACTCAGTAAGATCTTCTATCCTTTTCCCACTAGAGCTGGAGGCATGTTAGAAACAATGAGTTGCATATCCAGCTGATTGACCACAGAAACCTGAAAGAAGAAAAAAGAAAAACAGAATTTGTTTTGCTTTTACTTATTAAGAATTCTATAATTAAAAATAATTGTTATGTCTTTCCTACTATGCATAGACAACTTTAAATTTAGGAATAAGTGATATTTTTGGTTATGCAATCTCCACTAGACATGGGGGCATGTTGAGAACAATAGATTGTTGTTTACTTAGAAGTTACAGAACCCTAATGATTCCAGCTTTGTAGATTTTGTTTGTTTGTTTGTTTTTTGGTTATTTACTAGGACATGAGAGAAGGTTTTTTTGTTTGTTTTTAAATATATTCTCTAAGGACACTCAGAAGAATGAAAAACACAGACTTCAGATGTTATAAATATCATTTATTCATTGTGACTAGGATCTGGGATATGACTACTTAGAATAATTCATTCATATAATCATCACAGATACTCTTTACATCTGCTATAGCCACCTTTATGTATGTGTAGATAAAGAAATTTGTACATACAAACTTATATATGTGCTAAAATAAATTTGAACAGCTGTTTATGAATTTGTCCTATTTATTTAACATTTACAGAATTCCTTCTATTCTTATTTAGAAAAATGAAGAAAACTAAAAGCATTTATTCTCTGCTTACAACATACACTTTACTTTTTGTCCTCAATATTCTACAGGCGTTAACTCATTTAATTCTAATAACTACCATGTCAGGAAGTTATAATTATTATTCCAATTTTAAATAAGAAAACTGATAAAACAAAGAGATATTTAATAAATTGGACTCGATTAGCACAGGCTGTCAGACTCCAGAACATATGTCAAATATGGATATAAAAAATGTAAATTCAAATCACATATTGTCCTGCATGTATGTGATACACTATTAAAATTGTATAAATGCATATACATCAGGACCATAAATTGAATATTATAGATTAAGAATATTTATCACCATATAGTTAAACATAATTTATCCTAGGGGATGATTTTATGTTTACAAGTATTTTTGATATAGTTCCTAACAGATTCTCTATCAGGGGTCACAAACTCAGTGTCTTCAGGGACCAAGAGGTAACCTAAATAAGTGAAACAGACAACAGTATGAAATGATAGGGATAAATAGAAATGAGCCTACGACTTGTGTGAAGAGGTCAACTACTAACTCATCTCTAGTGAATATTACCATGTAGTAAAACAAGTCCAGATCTGAAATATTTACAATTAGAAATTTTTCAAATCATTGTGTGAAGCCAATAATTATGTTTTGCAGTCTATACTAAACCAGACATCTGTTCTACTATCAGCTACAAGCAAATAGTTAATGCCTGCTACAGCCCTGCATCCTTAACTAATTATAGATGTCTGGAACTAAATGTTTAAATTTTCTTTAAACATGTAGATAAATCTTGATAGTGTCTTCACAAAAAAAATATAACTTCATTAGAAACAGGATTATCAAAGTTTTTGCGTAACTTTCTTTTCTTAAAAGAAGAAAAAGAAGTTATACAGAAGTATTTTTGTTTTGTTTCTATTTCTTTGTTTTTGTTCTTAGTAGTATAAACCCATGGCCAAAATCTCTAGAAATATGTATATGATACTTACAAAACTTGTTTTCTCTCTCCCATCTTCCCTTGATTTCTTCTTTTCCTCCGCTCTTCCTCTCTCTCTTTTCTTCTTTTCTTATCTTTTTCCCTGTCTTTCAACATTGAATCAAGGAATGTAATAAAATGAAATGAAGTGAAATTTCTGGTCAAAAGAAAATGGCCTGAAGCAAATAGTAACCATAGAATGGTATCTCAACAAGAATATCTTCCTCAACCTCCTTCGTAGTTTAGTGGAACCCTATGATGGAGGACTGATCAATGCAAAGTAAGTACAAAGGAAGAAATAAATATTCTTAAATCTGTGTGAACCTACCCTTTCTCTCCAATCTCTATCTGAATAAAAAAGTCAACCAAAAGGGCAAAAACACAAGTTAAAGGAAATTGAGTCTCTGAACCTATAAGTAGAAAAGCTGACAAGAACATCATCCAACCATGTACATGCTCATTGCTATGTCTTGTGAGAGAAAAATCAAATGTGTTTGTTTAAACCGCTGAAATTTGGAGGTTTTTTTGTTACACCATCAGTCTACCATGGCAAACACTCATTTGCCATGCTGTTTGTCATGGACTCATTATACATGAGATCTATTACACATAGCTATTAGAGTCTTACTAATTATAGGACAATGAAAAGCTAGAATGTTAGTTACACATGGGTTCAGGGATTTTATAGAATTTCCCCTTGTATAAAAATATGTTCTGAATTTTAAAAGCTCATACACAAGTAAACTTTTGGAACGCAGCAAAATTTGGCCTAGCAGATATAAGGAACCCTATTGTTTGCCTTTTAAGAACAGTCAGTAATTTCCCAGAAAGATAAATTACTTATTCAAAGGGAATTTCTACTTTGTTAATGTGCTTAGGGACTAAATTCTGACTGAATTAACAAAATAATTAAGATTTAAGATTCTGTATACATAACACACATATAAATATACACACACATATATATATAAATGTGTTAAAATTACAATTTACCAAAAAGATCTCCCAATTTTAATAACTTTTGAAAACATACTCGTATTATTTTGATATAAAAATTACGTATCTCTAATTTTGACAAAAAAACAAAAGTCATACTGTACTTAACCCCCAAAATAGTCATCTCATACTTACCTGTTAATAGTTGTCTTTAAATTTTTAAATCTTTTAAAAATGTTAATATATGCTTTATGTAGAATGTACAAATTTTTGACTATGCAAATGGAGAATAAGCTTTTACAGTTTAAATTTTGATTTTTCAAAGAAATCCAACATCCCTGAATTCTATCATCTATAGCAAAGATATTTAAATCTTTAAGATAACTAGATATCATTTATGTTACTTATCTAGGATAGCCTCTTTGCAAATAGTTCCAGAAATATTTACGACACTGTAAGTGCTCGATATTAATAAAATTGAACTTATATAGCAGAATTTTTTAATGTTTGGTATAATAAACTAACAGTTGCATTTTTGAAATTATTTACAAATATCTAACCACTATCCTGTATAATTGAAACTAACATTATAAAATAATATTGAATGTCAACTGTAATTGCAAAATAAAAAAACTATTAAACATTCTTATAAAATTACTTAATTTTCATTTGTTATGTGTCGATTACTAATAAAAATGTTTAAGAAAATATTTCTATCGTTGGAATCCATCTTTGTCTCTACGTATAGTCAAAAAAAAAAAAAGAAAGTACATTTGTGAAGCATGAAATTCTAAAAACAGAGATTGCCAATTTACATGTTTTATCTCTAAGCCCTTTTAATTCTTCATCATAAACCTCTTATGTTTCTTTTTTTTTCCCCATTTGTTCCCATATAGTTTAGACAATGCCATCCAATAGAAATATATAATCAGAGTCACAATTACATACCAGATATATAATTTAAATTTTTCTGGTACCCAATAGAAAAAGATAAAAAAAAAAATAGTGAAATTAATTCAACAATACATTGAACCCAGTATCTTAAATATATTATTATTCCATCATGTAATCAATAGAAAACAACCTATTAAGAAAAAAAATTTTAGTTTTTCATGCTAAATCTTTGAAATTCATTATTTATTTTATACTTCTAGTACATTGCAATGCAACTTAGCTGCATTTCAAGTGCTCAGTGGCAAAAATCTAACACTTTGGACCCTCTGAAGATCCTCTATAGCCCTAGAGACCCTCATCATCTTCTACTTGGACTGGTGACTCTTTTAACTGGTTTCTGGTACAACCCCACTTTCCTTAAAAAAGAAGAGGTATTTTAATGGGCTTTTGAGATAAATGTGTATATTCTTTTTAGATACTATACCATGACACTACATTTGAAGAAGGAGCATTCTAGGTAGAACCACTTCAAAATCGCTAAAGTGAGAGCATGTTTGGCTGTTTGAAAAGCAATTTGACCAAAGTTATCTAGTTTCAATGACTTAGAAGAAAAGCAGAAAATGAGGCTATTGGAGGACAAATTATCAAGAGCTTCACAGTCTTCTGTAATAATTAGAAAATTTTTCTGAAAACATCGATGTGACATTAGAAGGTTTTGAGCTAAGAAATAAAAGGACCTGAATTAAATTTGGATCACTTCGGGTGTTGTATTACAACCAGACATTAGTGGATGGAGCAAGAGTGGAGACATTAGGGCAAGTAAATGAGTTCATACAATGATATAGGCAAAATATGATGGTGGTTTCCACTAAGTTGTAATAGTAGGAGTGTTAAAAAGGTGCAAATAACATGTAGATCTATGTCTATATCGATATCTACATTTATAACTATATCTATATAACAACAGTATTTACTATGGGATTGAACATGTAATTTGGGAGAAAAAGGAATCAAAAAATTTTTAGCCTAAGGAACTCCAAGATGAGGACTGAGAAGAAACAAACAGTGAGATGAGAAGTAAACGAGAGAGAATGGTGGCCCGAGAGCCTAGTAAAGGTAACAATCAGTCACGTGTTGCTGATGGTTCAAATAAGATGAAGACTGAAATTATGGATATATTTAGTAACAAGAAACAATTGATCATGTTGACGTAAGCAGTTTTAGATGTGTTGAGAGTGAAATTACAATAAAGAAGTTTTAAGAGTAATTAGATGCTGAAAAATGAGTCAATTCTAACAATGATTTTTTTTCTGGAAAGAGGAACAGAAACGGAGTGGTAGCTAGAAGTGGATGTAGGTCGAGAGGGTTTTTTAAATTATTTTTTGAAGATAGGAACAAAGCATGATTCTGGGAATAATCAAAGGAAGGAGACTGATATTGATAATGTATATAAGAAACGGGAGAGCTACTCAAACAATGTGTTAGAGTTGGTGAGCGGAGGACTGGATCTGTTGCACAGGTGGAGGTAATGGCTCCAGAAAAACACATAGAGAATTCATCTAAAAGAACAGAAAATAAAGTGAAGAATGCTGGTGTAAATTCTGGCAGGTAGATGGATTTAGTGATGGGAATGATGAGATCAAAGCAATAGTGTGAGGACAGGAGTGAATGAGAGTCGGGCAGTGAGAATAAAGCCTGGATTCCTAGGAAGGAGGAAGGGTGTAGATATAGCAATGTGGTGCACTGAGAATCCTACTTTGCCAGTAGGCAGTATAAGACCAATATAGAAAAACACACAAAAGCCATTACTTGAGAAGGCAGCAGAAGTAGTAACCTCAGGGCAGGTCCAGATTTGCATTATGTCAGATTTTATCTAAATTAAAATCTTATCTTCACTCACTCTTACTAAAATTTTTTCAATAGTTTCCTGTTGCTTTGAGGAAAAAGTTTCAGTACTTTTTATATGACCTAAAGCTTTTATATGAACCAGCTACTTCCATCTTCCGGCCTGTCTCTTATTTACTTTCCCTCTCTCACTCTTCCAGAATGGGTAAATATCTATTAGTTATTTAGACCTGCCATCGTTTCTCTTCTTTCTCGGTTTTAGCATATTTTGTTCCTTCTACATAAAAGTCTTCTTTCTCTCCATATCTCCCTTTTCTTGATTTAAAGGCTTTCTGATCTTATAAATAGAATTTTGCTGAGAAGTCTTCTTTGTACAAATATATTATAATTTATAAATGTATAACATTATGATGTCTTTGAATTAATTTTTCTAAATAAATCTTGAATAATTTTAAAGGCATATTTTATAATGTACACATAAGTTCATAGAGTTCAAATAAAAATCTCATAAACTTTACATTGCATTATGTATATAATATATATATGTGTGTATATATATAATCCATATATTTATAGTTTGTTTATGTTTTTTATAGTATTTTAAGTATACTTAGTGAGCTTATCAGCCTTAAAGCATCACAATGTGCATACCTTAAATAACAAGAAGAGAAATGACATTATTTCACATAATGTTTACAGCTATTGATTTGATTGAAAATCTATGTCAACAATAATATCTAGGCCAAAAGGCCTAGACTGGCCTTTGTTTATTCTATGCAGCTTTACTGTTATACATGAGAAAGTTCTGGCCTTCATACCAATCACAATCATGGTGCTTGGCCATCACCATTATCTAAAAAGAATAATATTTGATCACTGATGTCTGCATATATATAAAAGTTTAACTTGTCTAGAGAACTAAATGAAGGACATCTTGAAAGATAAATATTTAATAAGATGTGAAGAGCAAATGAGAATTTATATTTGATTCTTCTTTAGTGACGGAGAGTCCCAATAAGAAGTACAATTTTCACTAGATTCATCAGAGAAAAGTCTAAATAATGATAGAGATTCCATAAGATAGATACACTAGTATTGAATATTTTGAATAAATATTAGTATCACACCACCCTTAGGAATAATCCACCACTGAGCTTGTGTAGACTGAGAAAAAGCAGACTAGAAAGGTGATGTTACTGAAGGTCTTGATCGAAGACAAATATAACGGTCAAGGCTCATCAAAATCATCAATGGGGATTTTGGCAAAACACGAAAAAAATCATCCTTTGGAACATAAACTTGCTTCAAAATATTTCTTTTTGTTTTCTTAATTACACAAGGCCTAAAAGTAGTTTAAAAGTAATTCAAAAATATTTTAAGTTCTACAGCACAACTCTGCGAAGCATTTTATAATTTTAAGTAGCTACAGCCAACTCTATATTAAAAATGAGATCCACAGACCAAATAGAAGTCTAATGCTTATGACATTGCTGTCACAATCATATATAAAAACATATGATATATTTCCCAAATGGCAAAAAAAAAAAAAAAACCATAAAGCTTATGTTTTATAGCCTAAAGTATAGCTATCAAGAACCTGAATGCAAATTAATCACTTTATAGAAAACCTATATCAAATAAATATAAATGTTCTATGAGTTAAAAACACTGACCCCTGACTAGTATTTTATGTACCACCTTATCTGAAGTTTTATCTACTTACAAGTACATCAGCTTTGCCACTTAGTCCCCTCCCATAGTCGTCAGCTGCGATGACTTGAAACTTGAAGTAGGACCTCCTCACAGCAGTTTCGATTAGCCCTGTGTATGTTTCCACCACAAATCCTTCTTTTCCCTCTTTAATTGGTGGTATCGTGAGTCTGTATGCCATGGCATTATAATTGCCCGTATCTTTATCGGGAGCCTAGGAGGGGGGAACACACAGGTTATAAATAATCAGGAAAAAATAACTTTTAGTAAAGGACTTATTTGTTCATAAGAGTGATGCTCCTTGTATAGTAATAATACGAGTCTATTTTTTATGGATATTATATAGACTTAGATACTTTATGTCCACAGAGTCAAATGGTTGTCGTAAGAATGACAATAACTACTGAACTGTGAATTAAAGGACATAGACACTAAGAGAGTCCAGTCCATGAATCAAATGGGTTCATCTCTGGGCTGTGGTCCAAGCTGGTTTAAAGATGAGATTGACTATTTACCTAACCATTGCTTTGTGTATAAGCATTGTATGTGATCGTGCGTGTATGTGCGTGTTTTTTATCTAACCTATTTCCTAAAGGGAAAAACAATGAAATGAACATATCTATACCCCAAACGACAATAAGACAAATCAAAGTTCAGAGCTTTTAGCCAGTAATCCCAGATATGCATAAAGAGGTTCTAATGAGTTAATGCCATGTCATAATTCGAGAGGGTTGGAATACTAATCCAACTTCCTTTTTCATAATCTTGTATCCTGGTAAACCATATTTTTTCCTGGTGGTAGGTGCTTATGACCTACATGTTAAAGTTTCTTAATATTTAGAATTATAAAAAAGTAAATAGTTGCTTAATATAGGTTGTGTGTGTGTGTGAGAGAGAGAGAGAGAGAGAGAGAGAGAGAGAGAGTGTGTGTGTGTGTGTGTGTGTGTGTGTGTGTTTAATAAAGCTGTGAGCATAAAATATTAGGCTTGCTATATGGCTTCTACTTCAGGGAAACCTTTCAGAATGCCAATTTAAGAATTATTTCATAGTGAAATATTTAAAAACATAACCAATCTTAGTGAATTAATACAAAGCTATATATACCCTACTCGTGATACTATATATGTAAATGTTATGTTTTTATTACTATTTTTTATTATCTGATTACTTAGTTTAACCAGTGACATTATTATTAAATACCATGTATCAAGCATTTATGTTTTGCCATTATAATACTAAAGTTCTACAAAATTAATCGTTTTCAATAAAATAAAAACTCTCAGAGGAATGTATTATTCTAATCATATATATTAGTGCTGTCCAATAGAACTTTCTGCAATGATGGAAATGCTCTAAATATGTTCTGTCCAAAACAGTAGCCAATAGTCACATTGACTATTGAACCCTTGGAAGGAGGCTATTGTGACTAAGGAACTGAATTTTAGTTTAGTTTATATTTTTTAAAATTTAAGTAGCCAAAGTCGACACAGTAAGTGGTAATGTTGGGATATAATAATAACAATAAGAGTAAATAACATAAATGTGTATTAAGACGCAGCATGAGGCTGACTCTCTAGCTTCAAATTTGATATATGTGCTTAACCTGTTAGACAAGGTCACTTCAAAAAAAACCAGATATTTCACTTCAGGATAAAGCATTTCTTGACTTTTCTAAGAAGATAAAATCCTCAGCTTTAGGATAGGACAAGCTCTGACTACCAGCAGCTCATCTCTTTAGATGATCCGGATGGTTTACATAATGACAGAGCTTAGTTTTGGTATTAGAGGAATGGTAATTAGATTTCAACATTAGGTCACATTATTACTTAAAGAGAAAAAAAAAAAGAACAAAGAAAAATAGTTATCAGAGGTTTTCTTTTTAAGTTTGGAACTTTAGAGTTTTTATTCATTTAATAGCACAGCATAAGAAATACAAAAGCACAGCATAAGAAATAAAAAAGCACATTCCAACTAAAGTTAAAATCAGAGTTTGAATCAGATAATCAAAGACGTTTCTTTTACATTACTATGAGCAAATTTGTGACTAACGCCAACTCACTTAAAGATTTGGTTCAATATTATCCTTTAACTTATGATTAACACGGCCATTTCTCCTAAAATAAACTTTTTATTGTTAATGCAAAGTCTATTGAGCTGTAACAAACACACACCAAAAAATGCAAAAATTTAAGTGTAGAACTCAATAAAATTTTGCAAAATATACATTATTATGAGACCAGCATCTGCATTAAGAATTACATTACCAGCATCCCAGAATGTCTTTCATGCCCTTCCAGTCATACCCAGCTCCCCGAGGAAACCACTATCCTAATTTTGAATGCGATAGATTAGTTATGTGTATTTTTAAACTTTATATTGACGGAGTCATAATGCATGCTCTGTTTTCTGTCTAACGAGTAATTTCTATCTAATGAGTAATTTCACTTTATAGTATTAATTAAATTATGGTAACCACAAAATGGCCATATTTTATTTTATCATATTAAGGTGCTCTTTTAAACATACGTTTCCTGAAACAATAATCATTTAATGCAAAATTTAGGTATCAAATTAATAATCATAACACAGGAATATCTATTTTCTTTTATAATTTTTCATAGTACATTTGGTGCGAATTGTCAAAAACGAGATATAGGATTTTAAAAAATCATGTTTACTGGACCTTTTTTTTTCAAAGATATAAAACTCGACCTATTGTTAGTAATGACTCCACTTTAAATTTCTATTTCTTTGAGGAGGCTTGATCCTCTTTGAAATCTCAAAGTTCTCATTTCCGAAAACACTTATTGAGGATGGTTGACGGAATCATTAGCATTCTTTCCAATCTCCCTGCTCTCTCCCAAGTATATTTAGTAGAATACCAGTAAGTTAAACAGTGAATGATAAAAATTCCAAGAGGTACTATACTTTTAGGATTTTCAAGTTTAATGTTGAGTCTATTGATTTTTAACGAACGATGGATTTAAGACTGAAATCTATATAAAAGATGTGACTGATAAATGCTGGGTATGTATATTACAATCATACACAGTTAACAATGCTCTTTTTATAAATCAATTACAAAACATGATTCATTAAAATACATACCAGGTCACAAAAATACAGACAACAAAATTAGGAACACAATTTTAAATCTGGTGCAAAATATGAACAAAGAGAGTTTCAGCACAGAATGTATTTATTTATTTGTTTCCTACTTTTAATAACTTAATACTTTTAATTTTACTTGTTTGTTCTTTGTATTGTGTTTTCGAAAGAGGTGGACTCAAAAGTCAAGTATGATTTAAATATAAGTCACATAGAGTTTTAGGATTCCTTACAAAATGAAGAATGTTGATTAACAAATATTATTTTAAGATATTATATAGCCAAGTACAGTATGATGTCACAATTACCTACATTTTATTATAACATTAAATAATAACATTTTCCCCACACATTTACCAATGAATATGCAAATTTAAGCACAAAACCAAGTAAAACTCATTACTTCAGACATATCATAAGATTGTAACTCCCTTAATATAATGCATTAATCAAATTTTTTCTTATTCACCTCAAGATGCATGTACTTTGCTCTCCTGATATATATTTTTCCTGCTCTCCTTATTGCTTCCAGGTCACTTTTGAATCAACCATGCACAACCTATCTCTCATTTGAAATCCATGCATTTCCATGTAGTATCCATTTTACCCTTCCTTGTTGTTGAATATAATGAGGCTGTAGGTATCTAGTTCTTTGTCTACCTCTTTAACTTCACCTTCTTTTTGTATGAATTTCAATGTTTATGTAGATGACACACCCAATAATCCATTTCAAATTTCTAGGCATGAAAAACCTTCAATCTTTGAACTGACTGCATCAATTCAATTCTACAACTACACTCCAGCCTTCTGGTTTATGGAGATATCGTTCCTAAGAAAACACTCCAGCTCTGCAAGCATAAACTTTAATGTATAAATTTCTGACCACAACTTCCCATCGCCTTCTTATTCAGTTAAGACCACTTTGATACTAACAGTGAATTTTAATTCCAAAGAATCTTCTCTGCTCTCACTACTTCAGGGCTTATGTCCCTTCCCTCTCCATCATAGATTTCACAGTCAACATGTTCTCATTTTTTTCTCCATCCACACCTGGAACTTCTTCCTCTTGGATCAATTTAACCACCAACCTACTCTTGGGTAACAGAAGAGTAATGAAAGAAAATAATAATCAGGCAGACTAATGCTACTATAAGTCCATGATCTCTAAGTGCAACTCTGCTTGTATTTATTGGAAAAATGGTGTTCTATATTCTTTGTCTTGCTCCAAAAGTTCACCCTTTTCTTCAAATTGCATATTTATTCAGCCTCCTCCAGGGACGTTGTAATTCACATAAAAACTGAGGATATCAGTGTGAAATAGCTCAACTTCTCAGCCTATAGCTATAAAAGTACCTATATCTAGACTTATTGTCTTTCTTCAGATCTCAGAGGAATAAACTGACTCTTCTGTTCTGAAGGTTCTTATGACTTCATCTGAATCGCTCCCATATCTTCCATGTTTAATATTTCATCAGCTCGAGTTCTCTCTGTACTTCCAACCTTTTTCTCTACAGACTATGAGACATCTATCTTTCTCTCATTAAAATGAAACTAGACTTTTCTTTCACGCTATACCAACTTCTGACACTATCTCCACAATATTCATATCTATTTTTCACTGTTATGTTCCTCAGAAAATATTCCTACAATCGTTGCCTCCAATTGTTCACTTCAAAATCATCCCTTACTGCAGCTGGAATCCTGCCGCTATTGTGCCACTGAATCTGTTAAAGTCAATGAATGAGCTTGGCTCAGTCTCAGGTCAATTATCAATCCAGTGCTCTTTAAAACACAAAGTCCATTTGCATTATTCGTGTTATGTTATTGCTGATGCTGCAAGTTAGCATATAGGGAACACTTATAGCTTTCTAAGTGTTATGTAAATATATACATTATTGTATGACATCCTTTCATTGAGTAAATTTTATTATTATTTTATAGGTGAAGAAATGGAGGCACAGAGAGAATAGTAATGTGCTCATAATCACACAGATAGTTGATAGAACAGCTAGCTAGGTCTCACTCTAAAACCACTACATTGAATGTGTCAGACTAAGTACCGGGACTAAAATCCCAATGAAAACAAAATTAAATTCTAGATTACATGTCCTAAAAACTCCTCCTGGAAATATCAAGGGTATAGAAAGACAATAATAAATAGCCAGGTCAAAAACTAAGTGAAGGCAAAAATTCAAAAATCTTAGTGATGATGGCTTTCACTTAGAGATTTTTGCTGATAAGTGAACTTAAAATTTGATTTATAGGTCATGAGTGGCTCAGAGAACAGGAGGCAAGCCTCAAGGCTTACTCATGGAAGTGAGTCTAAAAAGATTTCCCTCCACAGAATACAAAATTCTCACTACGAGGGCAAATGAAAAATCCATCTCCCGTTTCCAGCCATGACTGCCACAACCACCCCAAAACTGCAAAGAAAATTGGCTTGCTGAACCCTTGATTTTGGGTGTAGTGGAGAAAATCTTCCTTGAGAATTCACAATCAAAGGCAAGCTCTCATTAGAGTTTGTATCCTTTATTCACAACACCATCATTTTTTTCAACTCAGGGAGAACCCATAATATTCTGAATTTGTAAATCTAATGGTCCTGAACTCTACCTAAATCAACAGAAACAACACAATTAAGAATTTGAGAACAGTGATAATTGACTGATAATGGCCTAAAATCCTCACAGAAGCATGCACTTTTTTTCATCTTTAGTAAAATAGACAATTAGTTGCTTGTATTGACATTGTACAATTCAATGTTTTGTTTTTTTTTTTTCAGTTATACTTGGCACACAATAATATACCAGTTTCAGTTGTATAGCAGTGATCAGAGACCCACATAACTCACAAAGTGATCACCCCACTAAATCTAGAACCCCTCGTCCCCTTACATATTTATTACATTATTAACTATCTTCCCCATGCTACACTCTACATCTCCACGTGTATTCTACAACCATCCATTTGTACCTCTTAATCCCTTTGCCTTCTTTTCATCCCCTCCTACCCGCTCCCATCTTGTATCCCTCTAAATATTCTCTATATCTATGAGTTCATTTCCGCTTTTGTTGTTGTTGTTGATGATGATTTTGTTCTTTAGATTCCACATGTACGTGAAATCATGCAATATTTGCCTTTCTCTATCTGACCCATTTCATTCAGCACAATATGCTCTAGATCCATCAAGATAATATCTCTTTCCATCCCCCTCCTTTTAGTCTGTGTGTGTCTTTAATCTGAAGTGAGTCTCTTGTAGGCAGCATATATAGGGGTCTTGTTCTCTTATCCATTCAGCCACTCTATCTTTTGGTTGGAGCACTTAATTCTTTTCCATTTGAGGTACTTGTTGATAGAAATGTAGTTATTACCATTTCTTATTCCTGTTTTTGATCCATGTTTTTGCTTCTTAAAGAAGTCTCTCCGACATTCCCTGTAATACTGGCTTGGTGATGATAAATTCCTTTAGCTTATTTTTGTCTGCGAAGCTCTTTATCTGTCCTTCAACTGTAAATGATAATTATGCTGGATAAAGCATTCTTGGTTGTAGATCCTGGGTTTGCATCACATCAAATATTTTGTTCCAAGCCCTTCTGTCCTGCATAGTTTCTCTTGAGAAATCAGCTGCCTGTCTATGGGTGCTACCTTGTAGGTAACTAATGTCTTTCTCTTGCTGCTTTTAAGATTGTCTCTTTGCATTTAACCTCTGGCATTTCAATTATGATGTGTCTTTGTATTTAACCTCTGGCATTTCAATTATGATGGCCTCTTTGGTTTTGGGGACTCTCTGAGCTTCCTGGGGTTGCATGTCTATTTCCTTCGCCAGGTTAGGGAAGTTTTCCATCATTATTTCTTTAAATAGCTCTTCAAAATCTCGTGTTTTTTTTTTTTTTTTTTTGACATGGATATTTTTACCTTTAATAGTGTCCCATAGGCTTCTTGAATTATTATTATCGTCTTGGCTTCTATTGAGTGTCCTTGGCTTTCCCATCCTCTATGTAGGCCATTTGATCCTCTTCTTTATTCACTTTGTTTATTCCATTTAATATACTTCTCATCTCAGATATTGTGTTCTTCATTTCTGACTGGTTCCCTTTTCTAATTTCCATTTCGATTTTTATGTTTTTCTATCTCTTTGTTGAAGTTCTTACTGAATTTATGGACACTTTCCATAAGTTCATTGAGCATTTTTAAAATCAGTGTTTTGAACTCTGTGTCTGTTAGATTGCGTAAGTCCATCCCCATTCTGGTCTCTCATATGGTTTCTGTTTCTCTGTCTTCCCATTTTGGCTGCCTTTCTGTGTCTGTTTCTATGCACTAAGTAAAGCTCTGAAGTCTCCCAGTCTTATTAGTGTGGCTTTGTGTGGTAAGTGTCCAGTGGCACAGGCCTGGGAGGGGTTCAGCTGCAGGCGAAATTGAGCCCCAGCCTATGCCTCTCTGGGGCCACCTGTTAAGATTCAGCAAGCAATCCACAGATGTCGTGATTATAGTTGCCTCAACAGGCCACACCAGAAACCAAAGCCGGCTGCCACTATTGTGAGTCTCGGCGCTGCTCAGCAAGGGGCACCTGACTTAGAGATGACACACCTGGATGTGGCTTGGGTGGGGCTGCGAGTTGGGAGTTCCAGAGTTTCAGGGAATCCTCTGAGCAGAGTGACCTCTGTTATCCAGTTTGATGACATCTAGGCTATGGCAGTGCTGAGTCCGCACACTGGGAGAAGGGAGGGCTCAACAAAGGAACAATGGATACTGCCAGCACTTCTGTCCAGGAGAGAGCCTCATCTCCAGCCCTCACTCCGACAACTCAGTGTCCCCTTGTTAGTCCCTGGTGCCTCCCGGAGCAGCCAATCCAGTGCTGGTGCTCAGAGTGAGAGAGTCCGTCAACACGAAAGTTCGCTCGCGGATGCGGCCCCCATAAGAGATGACCATAGCTGCTGTTGCTGCTGATGCCTCCATCCCACTCAGGCACTAGGGACCGGGCAGCCTCACGTCCTCGCCCTGTCTTGCCTTCTGCCCGTTGCAGGGTGATTTCTTAGATTTCTCCTTAGTTGTATGGCTTGTTCATCTAGATCCCAGGCAATTTTTCCTTGCTGTTTGCTCCTTGTTTCTGTCACAACTTTGATTTGGTCACCAGAACCTATATCATCTACGCCATTTTTTTTCCACCCTGCAAGCACTTTTTCAAAGAAGCTTCCTCCAACCTATGACTCAAATAATTCTGACTTATAAGTTTCAAGAAAGATGAAAAATAAGAATAAAATAATTCTCAAAATGAACAAAAAACAAACTACAATGAAAAAGAGTCTGTTGAGACAAACAAACAAACAAAAAAAGCAGTCATTCCCACAAAGGCTTTAGGTATTTGAATTAGCAGACAAAGGAGATAAAGCAAATATGTTCAATATATTTTAATAAATAACAAAGTTTTAAAAAATATGAATAAAGAATGAGAGACATAAATAAAAAGTATCTTCTAGAAATAAAAAAATATGTATAATTAAAATTAAAAAACTCAGAGATGAAGTTGTTAGCAGATTAGGCAGAACTGATGAGGGGATTAGTGAACTGAATAACAGAGCAAAAGAAATGATCCAGAATGCTTCACAGTTACAAAGATAAAAAAATCTAAAAGCAATGTTAGACAGAATTTAAAGTGAGAACATTTAGCAAACATCTACTCAGAGTTTCAAAGAGAAGGGAGAATGGAACAAAATTTACCCAAACTGATAAAAGACATCTATCCAGAGATTCAAGCCTAATAAACTATAAACAGTGTAAATAACAAGTAAGCAATACCTAGAACCCACACATCACGTAGAAACTGCAGAAAACCCTTGCCCCTACCCCAAAAGAGGAGTCTTAGAAGTAGTAGACTGACAGTTGACTTCTTAACAGCAACATTAAATGATAGATCCTAGGAAAATAAAATCTTCACTGTAAAGAGAGAAAATAACTGTGCATTTAAAATTCTAGCCCTAATGAAAATGTCTTTCAGAAACAAGAGTAAAATTAATACTTTTACAATTGTGGAAAGAGTTTGACATAAAAAGATACCCATGGAAAGTTCTAAATTGTGTACTTCAAGTGAAAAAGAATGTGATTCCATATGGAAGGACTAAGATTTCGGTGTAAATGGAAAAGCAAAGGAGTATTAAATAGATTAAGAGAAAATCACCAAATAATTGCCTCTATCATACAGGGGAGTAGGTGAGCCCATTAATTTGCTAGCAGCCAAAATAATTGTTCTCTTCTATTGTGTAAATGAATACTATGGCTGCAGAAATATTAGGAGGATAATTAGCGATGTTCTAAGAAACTCTGAAGCCCATTAAAGTCTAATAATGCTAACTTTAACTCTACGTTCTCGATTAGACCCCATTTTAACATTTAACAGCACTAAAGGCTCACTTTTTAAAAAACGTAGTGAAAATATTTTTGAATGTTGGAATGAAAATACTCAAATCTCATGATTCCACAAACTAATGTCAATATTTCAAACCGTGCTGACAAGAGACAAAAAGAATAGAGCTTTTGTTTCTTAAACTACGTTAGGGTGGCTTTTCTGATTTTAGAAACTACAAAGAAACCTTCCTTTTAAAGCCTTTAAAGACAATATATACAACATATGATAAATATAAATGAGGAAAATATCAGGTATACTGACCTACTTAAAAGGCTATTCAAGATTTTTGCAAAAAAGAAAGAGGAAAAAATAGCTTAAATAAGAAAGCTTACCGTTTGATTTTTTATAAGAATATCAAAAAAGGTACCGCAGTACAATGTTAATAATTCCTATTTTCAATATGTCCTGAGTATTTGCATAGTTAAGTAAAAATTGATATAATTCAGAAATATTCTGATGAGCAAAATACAACTTAGCATAGAAACAACAATTTAATAATGGTATGTAGGGACATACAACATATTTTGAATTATAAAGACATTATAGGGGTTTTAGTATTAGTTGAATAGAGTTAGAATTTGCCAGAATTAAGAGTTAATTAGAACTAAGTTCACTCTTATTTGAAAGAGTGGTGCCAAATTTCATGAGATAATATCTACTTAAAAATTAAGGAAAAAAATTGATCTGAAGAAAAGCAAAATGTTTCTTTTATTATTTTTAAAGTTATACACTGAAATATTCTATACTAAAGAAGGCATGAGAGTTCAAAATAAGAAAAACTTCCATTATATAATAATTGACACATTTCTAAAATTAATTTTTTATTATAAATTTTTTTGGAAAATAAGTATTACCTCAAAAAATAGTTGTTTTGTTCTTTCTTCATTATTGCCGATATAATGACTAATCATGTATTCCTCAATGATGCTTTAAAATGAACTCTGAAATTATTTGTTTGAACTTTCATTCATGTGAAAAAGCTATAAATTGTGCTCTATTCAACAGAAATAGTAACAAAACACATGTATAATGTCAGCCCTTTATTTGAAGAGAAAATTGGTTTTCGATGTTGATTTCGAATAAACAAAATGTTATAGGTTTTTACTTGATGCTTACTTATTATTAAAATTTATAATTTGAAATAATTCTGTAGTTATAAATCCTAAATCCTTTAGCATTCAAAGCAAATTAAATGACACACTCATTATTTTCAACTCTCTTCTTCTTACTTAGTTACATTACATTCCATCAATATAAATCAAATTTAGATTTTGTTTGTTTGTTTGTTTTTTCTCAGCTCCCACTCTCTCATCTCTCTTCTGGCTACCATCCTTGTTCCTCTTTTTTTATTCCTTTTTTTTTTTTTTTGGTAAGTGTATCACAATCTATGGATCGAACTGAGCTAAAAATCCTCAAATATTTTTATCTCACCTCTTGTTCCCTATTTCCAGTTCACTAGCAAGCCTTCTGTATCCTACCACCGCAAGATTTCTCAGTTCAGTGACTATCTATCATGCTGATGCGGCCCAATCTCAGTCTCTCATGTCTCATGTTTTTACTCCAGTAACAGTTTAAAAATGACTGAGAGCTTCCTCCTACCAGAAGATGGTTGTTCAGACAAGTCCATTAAGTATTCTCAATGTGATCCCAGGTTACCATTCCAACTTCTTACCCTATATTTGTTGTTTCCCCAAATCACATTGTCTAGTTTTTTTCTGAACAATCTATGTTCTTTCATGATTCCAATCCTTTGCCCAGATGGATTCTTCTACCTCAAAATGTTCCTTGTCTGTTGGCCAAATGATGTCCACTCGTGAAATACACTATGGTGCTCACATGTGAGTGTATACACACACACGTACGCACACACACACACACCCCCCGAATATCTATAATACTAAATAAAGAAATTAAACCTCAGCTTAAATGACTACTTTTCTGAAAGCTGTCCTGAATCCTCTACGGAGTGCTGCTTTCATTTACATGTTTTCTATAGTATATTTTACATATTTTTTACTATTGCATTTACCTTGGCATATTATAATATTTGTGATTCTGAATTACACACAAAATTTGTTCCTGATCATGTTTTCTTTTGTTTGTTTGTTTACAGTATCATGCCCAGTAAATGGTCAATAATGTTTGGCTTGAATTTAGCAGAAGAAATATCAGAGATAAATATTTAGAAGTAACAGATGTGAGTTCTGTTCTACCCCCTATTAGCCACATGACCTTGGGAAAATACCTCTCTAGGGTTCAGTTTCTTATGTGTAAAGTGAGGAAAATAGGACATGCTGAATAGCATGGCTGGGAAAACACAGTGCTTGGCACAAATTGAACAATCAAGATTAACTATTGCTGTAACTGTACTATTGCCATCGCTATGAGTAGTTTGCAGCCATTTAACTTATCAGGTATTGCATGTTTAAAGATTTATCCCTTTCTACCTTTTGCACTTGACTCTACTAGTCCTGGGAGCAGGACTATTTTTGAATTCATCATTGTATCTCAAAATCCTAAGTGCCCAGAGCCTGCATATAAAATGTAGCTAGGAAATATTTGTGGAAAGAATCACTCTGCCACTCAGAAAGTATACTTGTTAATGTCTTTTTAATGAATGCTATACATTTTTTTACTGATAGCAAAGTGAAAATATCTAAATTTTTGTTGTATTACTGATGCTTATCAGAGACTAAACTAATTATTTTGAAATTTTTTTTTAGCTAGAAACTGCTAGAATATTTAAGAATACAAATCAAATAGTTCTTATGTATATTACGTACAATGAAGACTGCACAGTTTATAAATATTAACATGTATTTTAGAATTATATATGGCCATGGATTTCACCCACGGGCCCAAAACTTGAAATACACTCTTATTTTAAGGTATTTAACTGAACAGGTTATTTGATCTGAGATAACCTGATTAAATATTTTAAGAACACAAATTTATGAAGCACGGTTCACCTTATATTCATTTTAAATTTTGATTATGTTAATTATTCATTTTCTCATCTTTTAAAATTTTTATCACTTGGTTTACAGATTAACTACAAAAATCTCTCAAAAAATTTTTAAAAAATTAAATTTAAAGTAGAATATATAACATTAAAAAAAATCCCTTTGAACATAAACTTAAAAATTTGTTTTGGTGCCCATTATTAGAGTATTTACCTCAGTGTCTCTTTCGGTTATTGATGAATTTGTTCCACCTTGCTCCATAAAGAGATTTGCATATCTTTTCAGTTAAACATCCTCAAATATATTTTTGCAATTTAAAGTAGACTATTCATGTTAGAAAACAAACAATGGCATTTTTCATTATTACAAAAAGGTTTAGAATATGAGTAACATAGAAGAAGCTTCCGTATCCCTCAATTTCTAATTTTAATAGAAAATCAGGGGAAATGAATAGCATCCTATTGCAAATGCAATCTGAATGTTGAAATCTCCATGCGGTCTTTCTGATATTGCTTCTTGGTCTATCTAATGTGAGATTAACAAGCACAAACAAAAAGCTTTACTACAAACAAACAAACAAACAAACAAAAAACCTTTATCATAGCTCTATTTACAAAAAGAGCATGCCAAAGGGAAATAGAAGTCAACTTATAAACATTTTACTTTCAAAAATAAATTGAGAAATTTCAAAACTATAATAAATAAAAAATGCTACGATGAAACTAATGATCACCCTTTCATTAAGTGTTTTCATCATAAATAAATGTTATATCTTATTAAATGAGAATTTGACATCAAATACAAATGCAGCAAAAACACAAATAAATGTATGGGACTATATCAAACTAAAAACCTATTCAACAAAAGAAACCATCAACAAAATAAAAAGGCAACTGAGGAATGGGAGAAGTTGTAAATAGCACCTCTGATAAGAGGTTGATATCCAAAATATATAAAGAACTAATACAACTCAACAACAAAAAGCAAACAATCCATTTAAAAAATGGGCAGATGACCTGAAAAGACATTTCTCCCAAGAAGACATACAAAGGGCTAATAGATATATGAAAAGATGCTCCACTTCACTAGCCATTAGAGAAATGTACATCAAAACCACAATGAGATATCACCTCACACCTGTAAGAATGGCTGCTATCAACAAGACCTCATCCTTTTTGCCCTTATCTACCTCCCTTCCTCTCACCTTTCCCTATGATAACCACTAGAATGGCTATTATCAACAAGACAAATAATAACAAGTGTTGGAGAAGTTGTGGGGAAAAAGGAACCTTCATACATTGTCCCTGGGAATGTAAATTGGTACAACCACTTTAAAAAACAGTATGGAGGTTCCTCAAAGAGTTAAGAATAGAATTACTATATGGCTCAGCTCTCCTCCCTCTGGGTATCTACCCGCCTCCCCTCCCCCAATTGGTAAACATTTACGCATAAAGATAAATGCATCCAAATGTTCACTGCAGCATTATTCATGGGGGCCAAGACATGGAAACAACTGAAGTGCCCTTTGGTAGATGATTGGCTAAAGAAGATGTGGTACATATAGACAATGGAAAAAGTGAAATACTGCCATTTGCGACAACACGGATGGATCTTGAGATGATCACGCTAAGTGAAATAAGTCAGATGGAAAAAGTTGAGAACCATAGGATTTCACTCGTATGTGGGATATAAAACTGAAAGCAACAAATGAACAAGTCAAAAAAACGAAAACTGATGACACAGACAATAGTTTAGTGGTTACCACTGAGAAAGCGGGACGGTAGGAAGGAAAAAGGGTAAAGGGGGTCAAATATATGGTGACCGGAGAAAATTTGACTTTGGGTGGTGAACAAACAATGTAATATACAGATGATGTATTATTGAATTGTGCACTTGAAAACTATGTAATTAGTTAACCAATGTCACCCCAATAAATTAAAAACCAGAAAAATATGCTATAAAGCAGGGCGCTCAATATTACAAATCCATCTTGAGATAATATGAAAAAATATTAGTATTTACTACTGATAATTTTTAGATATGTTTTTATTTTTTGAGAATCTTGTATGGAATAATAATAATTTATGAATCTAAAATTGCTAAATTATTAAAACATTTTTGCTTTCTCTTTTAAAATTTGCTAAATCATTTCTATCTAATTAATCTTGCTCTGTGTTATTTGTAAAGACAAAAAGTTGTAACAATTTAAATAGTCAATAATCTCTTTTTCCAGATTTATTGAGAAATAATTGACATATATCACTGTATAAATTTAAAGCATATAGTGAGATGGTTTGATTTACACATGTTGTGAAATGATTACCATAATACGTTCAGCCTTGTATGGTATGTCTAATATATAAGTATATTATTACTCCTTGCTTAATACAGAAATATCAGAAATGCAAATCAACTGAAAATATTAAAAATTATAGTTATATCCATTTGTAATGCTTAATATCTTTATATTTGTCTTTTTATACGTATATATATATATATATATATACAATGCATATATATAATTTTCTATATTCAGAATTATATAGGGTTATACCATTTTTGTGGCTTCAAAAGCTACTATTTTCTGTTATTAGCTAGGCATTGAGAATTTTCCTTATTTCAAAGAAAAGAGAGTATATTTCTATTTCAAACAAAACACTAGAGTAGGATCAAAAATTCTGATAATCAAGTAGTATTATTTTTTAAAATAGAACTATTTTTAAAGGATACATAAAATCTATAAATTGCTGTAAAACCACCCCAAATAACATTCTCAAAGTTTGAAAGATAGTTACTAGGTAACATTTATAGTTAATAAAATTGTTGACTTTTATTTGTTTTGGCCATAGAACAGCATTGGCCAACCTGTCTTTAATCTAATTGCTTTTGGCCAGCCTGCTCTAATCTAAATAATTCTTCGGACAATGAAGAACTGTTATCGACATGGTCATGATGATTAACTGCAGGGTGAGTGTCAGAGCTGAAAAAGAGTAAGAAATCTAAGATTTTATTCAAGAAAGATTTGTGGAAACATCAGAGATAATATGAGTGTGTACCCAGTGACCTGCACTGGGCTAAGCACTTTATGCATAGAGTACCATTTACTTTTTTTAACTCTGGTAGATAGAAAGAACAAAAGCCATTTTGCACAGCCACTTCTGAACCAGAGAAGACTTGACAAATGACCCCAAATCACATCCTTGGTGAGCAGACCTTACAAAGTTTGACCCCAAGGCCCAAGCAGGATTTGTCGACAAAGTGATTGTACTGAGAGAAGTATATGGTGGGATAAAGATTTTTCCCAGGCTCCTTGCTTCACAGCAAGACAACACCTGTACTGAAATGATAGATTTCATTGAAACTTGCAATTAATATTTCTCATTTCTTTTCTCCTTCTGTGCAGATACTAGTAGAGTCCAGTAGGAATTAAATTAAAGCAAGTAGCTTCATCTCCACATCTCTCTTTTAGGACAAAGCAGAACAAAAACTCTGGCAAGAAATTGTTCATATTCTTATCCTAGTGGTGCTGCTCCATCAAATGTTGAAAGATAACTCAATGTTTTAATTGCATTTAGTACGAATCAAATAAATGTAGGTGAGATTACACATTTTCACTGAGTTCTTTCCCATTTCTCATTGGTTATCCCTAGTGTTCATTATGATTATTAACATAACATAACCTCAATATGCTCAGGAGGTGCCAGAAAAGATTCTGTGTCATGCTGTGGTTCATTAAAGCCGGAGAAAGAACTGCTTCATTTCTCAACTTTTTAACAGATAATTCATTTTATAATCTTAGAAGATAAGGTTTCTGCCGTCAGAACTTTCTTTTCTACTTTTTCTTTGAAAAATGGCACGTTTTACTGTATCTATCTACAAGGGGGGCTTTAACATTTTTAAATCACTGTTCTTTTCCAGTCTGGGATTGTTTTTATAGATAGCTTTAGTACAATTGGTGGGCTGGCGGAAGATGGCAGACTATGTAAAAGCAGGGTTCACCTCTTCCAGGTCTGCATTGAAATTACAACCAAATTATAAAATAATCAACAGAGAGAATCATTTGAAGTCCAGCCGATCATAATACGTAGGTCTGATAATATAAAGAAGAAGCCACATTGAAGGCGGTAGGAGGGGCAAAGTTGCCAATCAAGCTGAACACGCACCTGCGGGTGGCGGAGTATCACTAGGAGGGAGAGAGAGGCTGCAGAGGCTCCCTGAAGGAGAGACGAGTCCTGGCCTCATTTGGGGGCTTCCCAGCCCAGGGTCCCAGCCCAGAGATGAGGAGATTCCAATAACTCTGACTGTAAAAACCAGAGGGGATTCCTGCCGTCTGGGTGAGATGGAGGGAGACTAAAAGCCTAGACACCCCTTTGAAGGACCCACGTACAGGCTTTCTGACCTGCAGACACTCGCCCGGGACACCGGCGGTGGGTCAGAGGCTCCCGCAGGATTCATACCGAGAGAATCTGCATTACCTGGCACCAGGGCTGGGGCTGGAAGGGAAGCCAGCATTGTGCTTAGTTCGGCCCACCTAAAACTTGCGTGGATCTCGGGGATGTGTGGGCCAGTCTCAGACAGCAATTGGTCTTGCAGTGCTCTGGGACTTCTGCGGAATGCCTGAACTTTTACTGAAGTTGTAGCAAGACTGAGTCTGTATTAATCTGACTGCCATTGTTTCGCTGACACCCCACCAACCCTACCTACAAAAAGCCCCAGGCGGCCCATTGGCAGTGAAGCACCACAGTCCTTCCCCTCCCTCCTGATTCTCCCAATCCACACAGGCAACAAACTTAGGTTACCACAGAGCAGGCACTGCACAGAAATTAGTCATAGGCAGACCCCTGCTGCCTGCAAGAGTTGCAATATTGCTTCTGGGGAAAGCGAGAGTCTGTGGGACCACCCCAGAAGGCAGCTGGTCTCACTGTGATCTGTGACTACAACGGGAATGCCCTGGGCACAGAATTTGCAGCAAAACTGAGGCTGTATCAGCCTGAAGGCCCTTGTCTCCCTGAGATCCCACTTCACCCAAGCCGCAATGTGCCTGCACCCAATTGATAGGAAGCCTCTCCTGCCATGCTTGGCTCTGAGGTTGCACACTCTTCACAGGCAACAAATCTTGGCAAGCACGGTGAGTGCATTTGGAGAAAACAGTTGTGGGCAGACTACTGCTGCCTGTACAAGCCACAATATCTCTTGAGAGGATGGCAGGGGTCTGTGGGACTGCCCCACACAGCTGCTTGTCTCCATGTGATCTGTGACTACTGCAGGAATGTGCAGACACAGAAATTGCAGAAAACTGAGGCTATTGGCTGACGACTCTTGATGCCCAGACCTCCTGTCCCATTCAATACACAAAGTGCCCTCTACAAGGTGATAGGAAGCTGCTGCTGCCCTGGGGTGGCACATTCAGGCCCAAGGTGGGCAGCAGTTGACCTTGCTAGGATTGGAAACTTGTACAAGGAACCACAGAGACAGCACTGGCATATAAAGTGACACTGCTGTGGCAGGGGGAAATTTACTCAATAGACCCAGGAGACTCCCGGGGTCCCTGCACCATATCACCCAGAAGCTCTTCCAGTTTCAGAGACTTACGGGCAACTGACAAGCAGTGTCAGACCTGAAGGAGTACTGGTTCCTCTGCTAACCTGCCCTAGGTCAGGGACGGGGTATAATTGGACCTCTGCTCACAGCACCAGATCTTCCACTTAACTGTAGATCCAGCATAGGCAACAACCATCTGTGGATCACTTTGTAGTTCCCACCGGGTAGCGCTGAGCAATCAAAAGCAGCGGCTGACCTTGGCCTAATGGGGAGTGCCTCCCAAGGACCACAAAAACAACACATCTGCAGGCTGGCACAAGACCACGACAGAGCAACTCCTGACTATCTCCATTAGTGGTACACACAAAGGGTGGTTGCGACAAGTACACAAGCCTGCTAGGGCAAATCCCATTCAGTAGGATCAGCCCCCACACAACAACTCCTACCCTGTGGGTGCAGCCAATTCCCTCAATTAGTCAGCCTGAGCATTAATCCCATCTACTGATGTGCTAACAACAATAAGTTTTGGTGACAACAGAAGATCACACACAACCCACACAAAGATCACGTCCAGAGCCCCCGGCATAGGGGATCAAGGAGAGTGTGCCACTGGGTTCCACAGGACACTTTCCACTTTAGGCCATCTGGCCAAAGGCTGAGAGATGAAACAAATATTCCTGACATGTAGAAATGAGCACAAAGAGGAGAGGTAAAACAACAGGAGAAGACTCCAGAAAATAAGCTACATGAAATGGAGACAAGCAACCTACCAGACACAGAGTTCGAAAGAATGATTATGAGGATGCTCAATGAACTTAGCGGAAGAATGGATAGCACAATGAGAACCTCAACAGAGAGGTAGTAAGCATAATAAAAGGCAAAAAAAAAAAAAATCATTAAAAGGAAGCAGACAGAAATAAAGAATGCAATAACTGAAATGAGGAACACACTTGAAGAATTCAACAGGAGAGTGGACAAAACAGAAGATCAAATCAGACAACTGGAAGACAAGGTAGCAGAATACACACCATGAGAACAAGAAAAAGATAAAAGAATTTTTAAAAAATGAGGATAGTTTAAGAGACCTCTGGGAAAAAATGAAGCATAACAATATCTGGATCATAGGAGTACCCGAAGGAGAAGAGAGAGAGCCATGGCTTGAGAATCTATTTGAAGAAATGACGACAGAAAATTTTCCTAACCTGGCAAAGGAATTAGACATACAAGTTCAGGAAACACAAAGTCTCCTAAACAAGAGGAATTCAAACAGACTCACACCAAGATTCATCATAATTAAAATGCCAAAGGTCAAAAACAAAGATAGAATCTTTAAAGCAGCAAGAAAAAGGCAGCTACTACCTACAAGGGTACCCCCGTAAGAATGTCTGCTGATTTTTCCATGGAAACTTTGCAGACCAGAAAAGACTGGCAAGAAATAGTCAAAGTTATGAAAAGCAAGAATCTACAACCACGGATACGCTACCCAGCAAGGCTTTAGAATGGAAGTTGAGATAAAGAGTTTCCCGGACAGGAAAAACTTAAGGAATTCATCACCAAAAACAGAATGGAAAAAACAAATATGAATAATAAAATGGCAGTAACTATGTACCTATCAGTAATCACTTTAAATGTAAATAGATTAACTGCTCCAGTCAAAAGACACAGGGTAGCCAAATGGATAAAAAGCAAGACCCATCCATATGCTGTCTACTAGAGACCCACTTCAGATCAAATAACACTCACAGACTGAAAGCAAAGGGATGGAAAAAGATATGTCATGCAAATGGAAATTTGAAAAAAGCTGCGGTAGCGATTCGTATTCAGATAAAATAGACTTTAAAACAAAGGCTATAATAAGAGAAAAAAAAAGGGCATTGCATAATGATAAAAAGATTGATAATTCAAGAGGCCATAACTCTAGTAAACATATATGCACCCAGCATAGGAGCATCTACATACATAAAGCAATTATTGCCTGACATATAAGGAGAGATCAATAGTAAACACGCATAGTTGAAGAATTTACCACTCCATGGACACGAGTGGATGGATCTTCCAGGCAAAGTATCCACTAGAAAACATTGGGTCGAAATGACACACTTTACCAGATGAATTTAATTGATATTTTCAGAGCATTGTACCCCAAAGCAGAAAAAAATAAACAAACAAACGAAATCATTCTTCTCAAGTGCACATGGAACATTTTCAAGGATAGACCACATGTTAGGACACAAAAAAGTCTTAATAAATTTAAGATAATTGAAATCATATCAACTGTCTTCTCCGATCACAATGGTATGAAACTGGAAATCGACTACAAGAAAAAATCTGGAGGATAAATAACATGCTACTAAACAATGAATGGGTTATCAATGAGATCAAGGAAGAAATCAAAAGATATCTAGAGACAAATGAAAATGAAAACACAACGACTCAAAATCTATGGGACATAGCAAAAGCAGTCCTAAGAGGGAAATTCATAGCAATACAGGTCTCTCTCAAGAAACAAGAAAAAGCTCAAATAAACAATCTAACCTTACACTGAAAAGAACTAGAAAAGAAACAGCAAACAGAACCCAATGTGAAGAGAGAGAAGAAAATAATAAATATTAGAGTGGAAATAAATGAAATAGAATCTAGAAAAACAATACAAAAGATTAATGAAACAAAGAGCTGTTTCTTTGAAAGGATAAACAAAATTGACAGACCCTTAACCAGACTTATCAGAGACAAAAGAGAGAGGACTCAAATAAATAAATCAGAAATGAAAGAAGAGAAATATCTACAGACTCCACAGAAATACAAAGGATCATAAGAAAGTACTACAAGAAATTATATGCCAACAAATTGGGACAATCTGGAAGAAATGCACACATTCGTAGAAACATACAATCTCCTGAGAATTGAGTCAAGAAGAAACAGAAAATCTGAACCGACCGATTACCATCAATGAAATAGAATCAGTAATCAAAAACCTCCCAAAACAAAAAGTCCTGGACCAGGTGGCTTCATAGGCGAATTTTACCAAATGTTCATAGAAGAATTAACACCTATTCTTCTCAATCTATTCCAAAAAATTCATGAGTAGGGAAAGCTCCCTGACTTCTATTGAGGCCACCATTACATTGATTCCCAAACCAGACAAAGACATTACAAAAAAAGAAAACCATATGCCGATATCCCTTAAGAGCATTGATGCAAAAATCCTCAACAAAATAATAGCAAACTGAATTCAGTAATACATTAAAAACCATCGTATACCATGATCAAGTTGGATTTATTCCTGGGATGCAAGGTTGGTACAATATCTGCCAGTCAATTAAGGTGATACACCACATTAACAAATTGAAAGATTAAAACCATATGATCATATCAGTAGATGCAGAAAAAGTGTTCGACAAAACCCTGTATCCACTCTCAGCAAAGTGGGGATATAAAAAACATACATCAACATAATAAAAGTCATATATGACAAACCTACAGCTAACATCATACTCAATGGGGAAAGGCTAAAAGTGTTTTTCTTAAGATCAGAAACAAGATAAAGATGCCTGCTTTCACCACTCCTCTTCCACATTGTATTGGAAGTCTTAGCCACAACAATCAGACAAGAAAGAGGAGCAAAAGGTTTCTGAATCGGAAGGGAAGAAGGAAAACTCTCGCTATTTGCCAATTACATGGTACTATATGAGAGAACCCTAAAAATTTCACCAAAAACTGTTGGAACTGATCAATGAATTCGGTAAAGTGGCAGGTTACTAAATAAATATTTAGAAGTCAGTGACTTTGTTATGCACCAATGATGAACTTTCTGAAAGAGAAAGTAAGAAAACAATCCCATCTACAATTGCATCAAAAACAATAAAACACCTAGGAATCAAATTAACCAAGGAGGTAAAAGACTGTTCTCAGAAATCATAAGTCATTGAAAAAAGAAATGGAAAAGGATACAAATAAATGGAAGCATGTACCGTGCTCATGTTAGGAAGAATTAACATCATTCAAATGGCCATACTACTACCCAAAGCAGTCTATAGATTCAATGCAATCTCTATCAAAATACCAAGAGCTAGACCAAATAATCCTAAAATGTATACGGAACTATAAAAGACCCCTAATAGCCACAGCAATCTTGAGAAAAAAAGAATAAAGTTGGAGGTATCACACTACCTGTTATCAAACTACACCACAAGGCAATAATAATCAAAAGAGCATGGTATTGGCATAAAAACAGATACATCGAACAATGGAACAGAATAGAGACCCCAGAAATGAATCCATGCCTATAAGCTCACTTAGTATATGACAAAGGAGGTAACAATATACAGTGGGGTAAAGATAGTCTCTTCAATAAATGGTGTTGGGAAAATTGGAAGATACATGCAAAAAAAAAAAAAAAGTAACTGGATCACTTTTACACTGTATACAAGAATAGTCTCAAAATGGATTAAAGATATAAAGGTAAGACTCGAAACCATAAAAAGTCTAGAAGAAAACATAGGCAGTAAACTCTCTGATACTGCTAACAGTAATTTCTTTTTGGATATATCTTCCTGGGAAATGGAAACAAAAGAAAAAAAAATAGGACTACATCAAACTAAAATCTTTTTGCACAACAAAGGAAACCATCAACAAAACAAAAAGACAACAAACTTTTTGGGAGAAGATATTCACTAAAGATACATATGATAAAAAGTTAATTTAATATCCAAAATATAGAAAGAACTCATACAACTCAACAACAAAATAACCCAAATGATCCAATTTAAAAGTGGGCAGAAGATCTGAACAGATACTTCTCCGAAAAGAAAATACAGATGACCAATAGACATATGAAAAGATGCTCAAGGTCGCTTATCATTAGAGAAATGCAAATTAAACCACAATGCGATATCACCTGCCACCTGTCAGAATGACTATCATCAATAATTCAAAGAACAAGTGTTGGCGAGGAAATGGAGAAAAGGGAATCCTCATACATTGCTGGTAGGATTGTAAATTGGAACAGCCGCTTTGGAGAACAGCCTGGAGGTTTCTCAAAAAATTATAAATTGATATACCTTTGGACCCACCAATTGCACTTCTAGGTATTTATCCAAAGAAAATCAAAACAATAATTCGGAAAGATCAATGTACCCTAATATTCATGGCAAAACAATTTGTAATAGCCAAGATATGGAAACAACCTAAATTTCCATAAGTAGACGATTAGATAAAGAAGTTATGGTTCATATATACAATAGAATATTAGCCATTAAAAAAATGAAATTCTGCCATTTGCAATGACATGGATGGACCTAGAGCTTATTATGCTGAGTGAAAAACATTAGAGAAAGATAAATATCACATGATTTCACCTAAATGTGGAATCTCAGGAACAAAAAGAACAGACTAATCAAAAACTGACTCACAAATATAGAGGACAGATTGGTGACGGACAGAGGGGCTCAGAACTGAGGGGCTGGGAGCATGGGCTGAAGGGTTAAAGAAGTACAAATTAGTAGTTGATAGACGGTCACGGGGATGGGGATAACGGCGTAGAGAATGCAGTTAGCATTAATATATTGGCTATGTGAAAAACCAAAGGGGAGAAGGAGCAATTGGGGGTTGATAAACTATAAAAATGTCTAACCAATCTACCGTATATTTGAAACAAATAAAATAAAAAATAAAATAATACAATAAAACCATTTGTTGAGTGAATGATTGAGCTATATTTTGAGTATTTTTGTACATATTAAGCTACAATCAAACTTACAAAAAAAAAACAGGAAAAAAGCAATTTTACTGACTTGATTATTTTCAAATTTTATTCAAGAGAACTTCAAAACTTTTCTCCCACTTCTCAGATATGTTAACTCCTAGAAGATAGCCTCATTTAATTTTATGGTTTGCTATGGTATAGTGTGATCAGGACCAACCCCCAATTTACCCTTTTAAAAATATTCTTTTTAAAACTTTTCTCTGGTAAATTGATGCTGGTTCTATCTGAAGGCTGCAACTTCTTCGAGTTATTCTGTTAGGGTTTGTTTCTCAGAACCTCGCATCTGTTTATGCAGAGATTATTTCTTTCTTAAATTTGTTACAGCTTTCTGAAAGGGAAATACTAAGTTAGCGATAATTATTTACAAGGAAAATATGTACAAAAATACTCAAAATATAGTGTTAAGATAATGCCATTTAATTTAAACATATAAATATGTCTCAAGAATACCAATCAACCTGATCGTTTTTAATACAAGAGAAGTGTGTCATTTAATTTAAGGAAGTTATAGTGGTGATACTGATTATTTCTTAATGGGATAAGATTTTAGTAAAAATAATATTTAAAGATAGAATTGGCATAGTCATTACATAATGGAGAAACTTCTCACATTAACTGTCAGCTTTTATAAATATTGCTTATTCTGTCATTAAAATAAGAGAAAAAATTAGTATTCTATATTCATGCTAAATGTGAGTTCTAGAAAGATAAGTCCACTATTTAGCTTCAAGAGCAATGATAAAATATCTAGGCGTTCAACAGAATGATGTTTTTAATAAAATATGTACTGTGCATGCTGAATTAGAACATTTGAGTCTGAGATTACCATTATCTGATAGGTAAAAAAAGAGAACTCTTCTGATAAAAGAGGACTGTGAACATTTATTGAGAGATTTCAGGGAGCCAGGCACTGTATTCAGTGCTTCGTATGCACTTTTTCATTCATCTTCATAAGAATTTTGTTAGATAGTATTGTCATCAGTGGCAGACCAAATGTCTAGATAATTTAAGAAATTTGTCCAAGGTTATCCAAACCAGTAGTGGTTAAAAAATAAAAATGTAGGTTTGCCTTGGTTATTATGCTTTGGAAAAGAGAAAGATATCTGCTTCAATAATAAAACTTTGTTTTGATGGCCTTTATATTTTGTATTCATTAACCTTATTCTCTATGATGTTAGGATTTAGCATATATTTATCACATGGTAGCTCCTGCTTCTATTAATTACTGAGGGAACTAGGGAACTTTTCATTTACCACAACTTTCATCAATATTGTGGTAAATGAAAAGTTCCCTAGTTCTCTCAGTAATTAACAGAAGCAGGAGCTACCATTCATTTCCTGCCTACAGACGTTTCTTTTTTATTGATTGATTGATCGATTGGTTGACTGATTGCACCTTTGGTCTCAGCCTCTTCTCACGGTCTAATTTTAGCTCGAATCTTCTAAAATATTAAAGCCTCGCCCTCAAAAGTGGTTACCTCAGAATCAGCTGGCCTTGCCCTGCTCAGATGTTACTCCTGCAGAGAGTGCGTTCTGAGCTCATTGACAGGGTTTTCTGTGTCTGGAAGGCACACTGTTCTTTTCCTATGATACCTGTTCTTTGCTAAGTGCCTAAGTCCTTCTTCTAAGACTTCAGTCATGTCTTCTTCCACTTATTCTTCCTACGCAGCTCAGATTCCTCATGAGTGCTCTATAGCGTAAAACATCAGAAAAGCCTCTGCCTGTACTCACGTGACCTGCAAGACTCATCAATCTGTTTCTGACCTGTGAACATGATCACTCAATTTTCAGGTTATAAACTCACTCTCTGGCTTCCAATTCTGGATTCTGAAACCTCGATCCAGATAAACCCATGAGCTTTTCTATCCTAACTTGCATTCCCTCTGTCAACTCCATCTTCCAGATCTAACTTACAATAATTGATTGCTGTCGTCTCTCAGTCACTGATATCGGTAACATAGTGCTCCATCTTCCCAAATCATGCTTTCTTGCTAGAAATCATAACAAAACTATGTAGCACTGTTTCACCAAGCATTAAAAGCAGATTATTCCTTAATATTAACTAAACGAAAAACTAACAAAACAACACGAAATCCTCCATTTTGTCAAAATTATTTTATTATATCTTCCATGAAAAGCTTAAAATCACCAGAAAGTTGAATAACTTTCCTTTTGTTTCTATAGATTTAGAGCTTTATAAACATTTTGATAATTTTATTTTTCAAATTATATCTCTGGAATTAACTAATCAAATAGAACATTATCAGGCTCCCACTCAAAATAACAACTATTCCAATTGGATTTGTTTTTACTTTTCTAGTACTTTATATACATTGACTTAGGAAATTTGGATCTTTTTCCTGAATAAATTTGTTCACATTATATTTCTAGGATCCACTCTAATCATTGTCTGTAGTCATATTCATTTTCATTGCTCCATAGAATCTCATTGCATAAATATACTATGGTTAATGTATCTTATGTACTATTGAATGATTTTAGGTTGTTTAAAAATTTTGATATAACAAATACTGTACATGTCTACACTACGATGAGTGAATTTTTTGTACATATCTTTTATCAGCACATGAGTAGAAATTCTGAGTAAGGGGATATGCATATGTTCACACTTAACTGATGATGTCAAACTGCCAAAATGTAGTCTGAATTTACATCTCATCAGCAATATCTGAGAATTTCAGTTGTTTTGAATTTGGTTTTGTCTTTTTTAAATGATTAATTAATTGATCGATTGATTTGATGGTGACATTGGTTAACAAAATCCAGTAAGTTTCATCTGTACATTTTAACAGTAACATATATATATGTGTGTGTGTGTGTGTATATATATATATTTATATATATTTTTATATATATATTTACATTGTGTTCACCCCTGATAGTTAGATTTCCTTCTCTCACCACATATTTGACCCCTTTTACCCATATCCAGTCTACCTCCCCCTTAGCCCATCCCCCTACCCTCTGGAATCCACTATTTTATTCCAGGTCCATAACTCTGTTTGTTCAGTTCATTCATTGCTTTTAGGTTTATATCACACATATAAATGGTATCATGTGATTTTCAACTTTTTCTCTCTGGCTTATTTTACTTAGCGTGATTATCTCGAGGTCCATCCGTGTTGTCGCAAATGGCAGTATTTCATCACTTCTTATGGCTGAGTAATATTCCATTGTATATATGTACCACCGCTTCTTTATATTCCATTGTATATATGTACCATAGCTTCTTTATCCAATCATCTATCATAGGGCAGTTCAGTTGCTTCCATGTTCTAGCCTCTGTTCATAATGCTGCTATGAGCATCAGTGTGCAAATATCTTTTCAGATATGAATTTTCAAACCTTTGGGGTAACTAACCAGGAAACAAAATGTTGGACAATGTGGTAGATCAATATTGTCTGTCTTTTTTATTTTAACTCTTCTATTCAACATATAATACTTTCTTGTTGTTTATTTTATAATTCCCTAGTAGATAATAATCTTGAATGCTTATCTTTCTCTCCATATATATTTCTTCTTCTTTCTCTTGTTATATGTTACTAAAATCCTAAAAGGCCATGATCATTTATGAAAAAATAATCCTTGGAATAAAAAAAATGGCAAATATAAAAGAGCTGTAAGTTTACAAAAACTAGTATAGTTATCACGTCAACTTTCAGAAACTACTTAACCCTATGAGATTTATTATTCTTATTCATTATAATGTATTTTGGTGAAGCAAGACATTTTTTTGCCTGTTTTTGAAAAAAAAAATTAAATTCTCTTTCAAGTTTTCAGATCTACATTGACTTACGAACTAACTAATGTAAATTCTGTTCTTGTTATATACAAAATCTTCCTCCAGGCTTACTGGATTCATTAATGTAAATTAATTACAAATACTAGGGAATTTCCCAATCTTTATGATATATTTGAAATTAATTTTATTTCATAATACATATTAAATAGATGTAGCACTTTATTCTTCTTATAGGCAATATAAATAGGCAGTTCAAAATAAAAGTATAGTTAGAGAAGTATGAATAAAAATTTTTAAAATGTTCGTAATCATTTTCTTAGATTTGTGTTATAGAGTCAGGTAAGTAGCACACAAAGTTAACTGGAGTTTTAAGAAATTACAGGACATTTTCATACAAAAGTAATTCTTATTTACCTGAAAAATCTTTGGGATTGTGTCTTGCAATGCAGTCAGCACTTTCAAAATAATTCAGAGAATATTAAATTGAATGTGAATATTCCAGATAGATCTTTGCCAGATAATGCTAAATTCAGTTCTTGAAACATAATATAGGCAAAGATCCAAAATAATCATTTGTTGACAACATATAAAAACTGATTCACAAAATTTAAGCTGTACTCAAAAGATAATATTCCATATCATACTCTGAGATCGGACCCAGAAAGGAAGCTTTGTGGAAAAATGAAACTTCTCGCAGAGTACAAAGGGTGCTGGAGAGGCCCCTGTCTACTAGGAGTCGGGTTAAATGATGGCTCCTGGGACCCAGGTAGTTCCCGACAGTTGAAAATGCCTGCCCTGTCAAGGTTTTTGACTCTGCTTGAAACTCAGCTCCACTTCCAACCTGACACAATTCCAAATCCTTAAGAAACAGTCAAGGATGCTTAGATTCTGAGAGGGAAACACACAAGGGTTTCAAGGGCAAAGACCAGTCCAGTATGACATGAGAATGGAGGTAGGGAGGGCGAAAGAGGCCCTAGAGGATCGACTGTGTGGTGATTGGGTGGTACAGGGTACTCCTGCGCACAGCTGACTGATAGGGAATGCTAAAATCTCAAGGCCGACCACTGGAAAGGCAGATCATCTTGGAAAAGCCGGTTTCCACAATCACCAGAAAATCACCAAAAAGTTATGAGTGGAAGGCTAGGATGAAGCCCGAGGGCAACTCAGAGCAAAGGAAAGCGTCTCTACTCTATGTAGAAAAGACTGTGAGACAAGCCACCGCCAATCCCCCAGCACAGCCATCGGGACCCTGGCCCAAATTTTGGCCTGAAGTTTACTGAGCCTCCTTGGGCCACAAAGGCTGTGCTGGGCTCTATTCCTTTGGCGACAGGAGGCCCTAGTTCTAAGGTGGATTCTGCCCTTAACCTGGCCAGGCTAGCCAGCAACAGCAGGCCATTCCACCCCTGGTGGCCATAGCCATGAAGCACATGAAGCTCTCACCAAATGGTCTTGCGCTGTGGTGAGGGCAGCAGTCCATTCGGGCACGTATCTTTGATTCAATTCTTGGACTTTCTAAAATTTAGAAGCTTCACGTAAGCATAGACGGAATACTACTCTATTGTTTCAAGTTCACGACGTCATGGTTTGAGAGGTATACACCTCCCTACGTGTTCCCTGTAAACAGTCCAGCTACAGTGAGCCACCCAGCAAACTCCCACGATAGGACTGAGAGGATTCCCCTCACTTTTTACACACTTCTTTCAGACCAGGACCAGACCAATGTTTACAGGTCTCTGGAGAAAAGATATATGAAACACTCAGTCATCTGGACATTCAGAAATGCAAAGGAGACTTTATGCTCACATGCTGGTTTGCACTCACACTTTAGCAAGGACACCAAACACTCTCATCTTTAAACACCTGAAAACCCCCGGACGCTCAAGAAATTTTCACACAGGCACATGCATGCAGACATTCATGCATTTCCACCTGCCTGGATATCTACACGCCCACATCTCTCTCCCTCATTCACACACAAACACACACATACAGAATCACACAGAGTGGTACCTCACATACCTAGCATGAAGCTTATTTGATTTGAGATCCTCTGATCATTAAGTACATGGCACGGCTACACAACTCCCAGAGCAAAAAGAGCAATGAGGCAGGATGTGGCTATTCCTATTTAACCCAGAAACAGAAAGACGCCCAAGGTCAAAATAGTATCCTAGCCAGGCCTTTGAAGACACCTCAGTTTTCATTTCGGGGCCCCCAAATGCCTGGGCCTTCCACACTTTCCTCAGCCCACTGCCATACCTTGCTCAAGGACGAAAGGAGGTGGTCCTGGTCACATACCTATGGTGAGAACTTGTGGTCTCGCTTTCTGAGCCCTCTGCCAGGCTGAATGAGACATGAGCAAACTCCATTTCCCCAGAAACCAGTCCTTGGCTGCCCCAACCTGGCTGGGCAGTGGGCATGAAGGCAGGCCTGCTCCCAGAAACTGGGCGCTTTCTTGGCTCTCACAGCTTTTCACTGCGGGGGGTGGGGGGGAGGCGGGAAGAGACTAAGATGAGGATTGGGGTTTCGGAAAAGTAGACGGAAATGGGCTAGAAAATAGGTAATTTGAGAAATGTAGGAGCAGTGTCGGGGCACTGAAGATGGGAGACTGGGTGAGGGAAGGAATGTAGAATTGCCTGCGAGATTGAAAGAAACCTGAAAGAAAAAGGAAACAGCCCGCTTGAAAATTCACATGCGTTGAAATGGGACAGGGCAGAAGGTGGAATCTGAGAGTAGAAGGCAAAAGCAATGAGAGAGTCAGGGAAAAGAACAGGGCTTTAGGGGATGGTTAGACACATCAAAAGGCTGGGAGAGGGCAGAGCCCACGGCCTGGCCCACATCAAGCGCAGGCACAACTGCTGTGATTTAATGATAGCCAGTCCTCCCACAAAGAAGCTTTAATTGGGCTACTCACCTGTGCCATTCTAGGGGCGCAGAGAGGCTGAATTGAGGTTTCGGGCCCCTGACTGGCCAAAGCTCCTCTCTGAGATTTCATATACTCTGGGCCTGGTCGCTTGCACATTGCGCAAGAGCCAAACAAAGACAGGACCAGTGAGAAAGAAACACCTCCCGACGAAAATATGCCCCACTCAAAGAGTAGCTTAAGGTCTCTTGTTTGTCAGCCCAGAAACATGGAGTGAAAGCATGAATATTGGGGAACTGGCAGGGAGGGAACTGGAACCCAAATGGCCGGCTACGTCGCAGGTTCCTCGCGATCTGTCCAGAGGCTGATATCCCAGTTGGGGGCAGGGCAGTGGCTCCTGACCCTGCAATACCAGTATATTTGCCAGCCTGGCCCCCAGGGCGAAAGACAGCACCTGGCCAGCTCTTGCCCAGGGCCATCCCTGAGATTTGGTATCTTCTTCCATGCTGGCATTGAAGGCGGGAAGCTGTTGATAACAACTGTGATGGAGCCCAAAGTAGAGAGCTTCATTTTTCCGCAAAGGTTGCATTTGTATGTCCTGAACTTCAAGTGAGTGCTCAGGATTTCTGCATACACCTTAGGCTCCATCAGTAGCACACTCTGCTCAGGCCCCCCACTCCTGAGTCGTACCACCTCTTCCCTGCCTCACCCTGGGCAGATGAGAGAGACAGAGTGTGCACACTGCATTGGACCCAGAGATTCTGGAGACCACATGAGAACCAAGGCTCAGGCCGTCTGCCTCGCCTCCTGCCTGATGACCCTACATTTACTGTAAGCCTAATGGGAAGACGACCTCACTTGCCTTGCATCTAGCCCTTTCACCAGTCAAGTTGGGTCAGCATCTTCAATCTATTTGCCCAAATGCCACAGGCTGAATCTTGTGGCACAGCGGCTCGGGCAGATGCTAGTCTTTATTGTGAAAATGGATGGTCGACTAAAAGCCCTGGAAATTTCGAAAATGCATTTTCTTGGAACTCAGCCTCTGCCAATTCTGGGCAGAATATCTCACATATACATGCTGTGACCCTGACACTTTCGACCGGCCCCTCAGCCCTCCAAATGTAGAGAAATATGTCACTGAAGGAAACAGAGTCTTTATAGTTTCACTCCCATGTGTACCTCGAATGGAGGGCAAGACGTAAAGCAGCAAAACAACCAAAACAAATTCTGAAACTCAGACAACAGACCATGGCTGACCACAGCTTCAGGGCGGCGGAAAGATAACGACATGTGTACGGAGGGTCAGTGCCAGGGTGGCAGTCAAACCCCGGGCAGCTGGTACTGAACATGGAACAGACTCAACTGCTGTTGGCTAATGGGTTGGCACACCTGACCTTTTCCTAAGCTTCTGAAATCTCGTACTTCAGCTAGGTTTTATTTGGTCATAATGACAGACCACAGCTGGGTTTAAGGTGCCAATCCCAAGAAGGGCTCTCCGGTGC
Source organism: Pteropus medius (assembly GCF_902729225.1). NCBI lineage: Eukaryota > Metazoa > Chordata > Mammalia > Chiroptera > Pteropodidae > Pteropus > Pteropus medius. Next base: position 152,265 of record NW_024343281.1, on the reverse strand, counting down.
TGACCATAAAGTGAACCAACTGGATCACCATGTGAACTTGAGAGGATAGTTTTCAGTTGAGTCACAGGGATGGTAGCACAGGACATTGGTGTAAGGTGAGAGGAAGTTGAAAATGACTGGCAGAATGGGTAGTGACCATTTCATGAGAGCATGTCGAACACGTCAGTCCCCTGATTGGAAAAGGAAAGGAACTCCAAATGGAGGGATTTGACCGTGAGAAGTTGGCTTCTCAAAAGCTGGAGGTGTTACAGTGTCCTATATTCTGGTTTTGGTAGCCCAGAATGGAGACATGAAGAGAAAGCTGTGATGCCAACTCGATGCTCATTCTCTCAAAATTACACCAAAAAGGAAGCTTTGTGGAAAAATGAACCTTCTTGCAGAGGACAAAGGGTACTGGGAAAAACCTTGTCTCCTAGGAGTCGGGTGAAATGATGGTTCCTGAGTCCCAGCCAGTACCCCTCAGTTGGATATTCCTGCCTGTCATGGTCTTTGCCTCCGCCTGAAACTCAGCTCTGCTTCCTCCCTGAAACGATCCCGAATTCTTAAGAAACAATTCAGGATGCTTGTATACAGTGAGGGAAACCCTTGTGAGTGGTTCAAGGGTAAAGGCCAGTATTTTATGTGATAAGAATAGGGGTAGGGAAGCATGAAAGGGGCCTAGAGGATCGACTGTATGGTGGTTGGCTGATACGGAGTCCTCCTGCGCACAGCTGACTGATAGAGAATGCTGGAATTACAAGGCCGGCCACTAGAAAGGCATGTCATCTGGACAAGTGTGTTCTCACAGTCACCTGAAAATCACCAAGAAGTTACCAGGGGAAGGCTAGGATGAAGCCCGAGGTCATCTCTGAGCAAAAGAAAGTGTCTCTACTGATTATGTAGAAAGACTTTGAAACAAGCCACCGCCAGCCCCTCACCCCGGCCATTGGGGCACTGGGCCAAATTTTGGCCTGAAGTTTACTTGGCCTCCTTGGGCCACAAAGGCCACTCCGGTTTCCCTCCCTTTGGCGACAGGAGGCCCTAGTTCTGAGATGGATTCAGAACTTTACCTGGGCAGGCCAGCAGCAAGAGCCGGCTGTTCGCCCCCTGGTGGCCGTAGCCATGCACTGCGTGAAGCTTCCACCTAATGGTCCTGGGCTGCTGTGTGGGCAGCAGTTTATTTGGGCAGAGGTCTTTCATTCATTTCTTGGACTTTTTGAAATTTAATCCTTGATGTAAGCCAGGACGGAGTCCAAGTATATTGGATTGAGGTCCATGAGGTCATGGTCTGAGAGATACACACCGCCCAACGTGTTCCCCGCAAACAGTCCAGCCACAGTGAGCCACCCAGCAAACTCCCACGATAGGACTGAGAAGATTCCCTTCACTTTTCACATGCTTCTTTCAGACCAGTTTCAAACCAATGTTTTCAGGTATCTCTGGAGAAAAGATATATGAAGCACTCACACTCATCTGGATTATGTAAAAAACACTTTATGCTCACATGCTGTTTTGCACTCATAGATTAGCAAGGACACCAAACACCTACATCTTTAAACACCTGAAAACAACTGGGTGCTCAAGAAATTTTCACACAGGCACACACATATAGACATTCACACATTTCTACCAGCCCTCATCTCCCTCTCTCTCTCATTCACACACAAACACACACACACACACACACACACACACACACACACACACAAAGAATCACACTGAGTGGTACCTCAATTACCTAGCTTGGAGCTTATTTGAACTGACATTCTCTGACATTTAAGTGTGTGGCACAGCTATATAACTCCCAAGGCAGGAAGAGCAATGAGGCAGGATGTGGCTGTCTCTGTTTCACACAGACACAGAAAGACACTCAAGGTCATGATAGTATCCCAGACAGGCCCTTGAGGACACCTCAGTTTTCACTTCAGGGCCTCCAAAGGTCTGGACCTTCCACACTGTCCTCAGCCCCCTGACATATGTTGCTCAAGGATGAAAAGGGGTATTTCCGGTCACATGCCTACAGTAAAGATGAGTGGTCTTGCTTTCTGAGCCCCCTGCCAGGCTGAATGAGACATGAGCAAATTCCATTTCCCCAGAACCCAGACCCTGGCTGCCCCAACCTGCCTGTGCAGTGGGCATGAAGGCAGGCCTGTTCCCGGAAACTGGGTGCTTACTTGGCTCCCACAGCTTTTCACTGGGGGGCAAGAGACTAAGGTGAGGATTGGGGTTGTAGAAAACTGGCCACAAGAGGACTGTGAAATAGATAAGTTGTGGAATGTACGAATGATGTCAGAGCACTGAAGATTGGAGAATGGGTGAGGGAAGGAATGCGGAATTGCCTGGGAGTGTCAAAGAAACCTGAAGTAAAAGGGAAACAGCCTGCTTGAAAATTCACATATATTAGAATGGGATGGGGCATGAAGGTGGAAGCTGGGAGTAGAAGGCAAAAGGTATGAGGGAGTCAGGGAAAAGAACAGGGCTTTGGGGGATGGTTAGATATAGCAAAAGGCTGGAAGAGGGCAGAGCCCACGGCCTGGCCCACATCAAGCGCATGCACAACAGCTATGATTTATTGATAGCTAGTGCTCCTGCAAAGGAGTTTTAATTGGGCTACTCACCTATGCCAGTCCAGGGGCCCACAGAGGCTAAGTTGATGTCTATGGGCCTCTGATCAGCCAGAGCTCCCCTCTGGGATTTCACACACTGTGGGCCTGGTCACTTGCACATTGCACAAGAACCGAACAAAGACAGGCCCAGGAAGAAAGAAACACCTCCAGAATGGAAGATGCCCCAATAAAGAGTGGCTCCTGGTTCCTTGTTTGTCATCCCAGAGACTTGGAGCGAAAGCATGAATATTGGTAAAGTGAACAGTCATGGTGTGGAGAGAACTGGAATCCAAATGGCTGGCTACCTTGCAGGTCCCCCGTTGTCTGTCCAGGGACTGATTTCCCCGGTGGGAGCAGGGCAGTGACTCTCGACCCTGCATTTTCCGGGACACTGGATGCGGTGGCACCCAGGGTGAAACACAGCACCTGGCCAGCACTTGGCCAGGGTCTTCCCTGAAACTTGGTTTCTACATCCCTGCTGGCATTGAAGGTGGGAAGTCTCTGATAACCCCTATGACGGAGCCCGGAGCAGACTGCTTCATTCATCAGTAAAGGAGCATTTGTGTGTCCTGAAGTTCAAAGGAGTGCTCAGTATTCCTGCATACAGATGAGGCTCCATAAGTAGCATACTCTGCTGAGACCCCCCACTACTGAGTCATACCACCTATTCCCCTGCCTCTCCCCAGGTAGACGAGAGGAACAGGATGTGCACTCTGCAATGGACCCAGAGATTCTACAGATTGCATGACAACCTAAGCTAAGGCTTCTGCTTTGCCTCCTGACTGATGGCCTTCCATTTACTGCAGGCCTAAAGGGAGGCTAGCCTCACCTGCTTTTGCATCAAACTCTTTCACCATTCAAGTTGTGTCAGCATTTTCAATCTCTTTGCCAGCATGCCACAGGCTGACTCCTTCATCCCAGAGGCTCATGCAGATGCCGGTCTTTATTGCAAAGATGGATGGTTGCCTAAAAGCCCTGGGAGTTTTGCAAATGCATTTTCTTGCAACTCCAGCCTCTGCCCCTTCCTGGCAGAACACCTCACACAAACATGTTGTGACCCTGGCACTTTCGACTGGCCCCTCAACCTACCAAAGGTAGGGAAATATGTCATTGAAATAAACAGGGTCTTTATGGTTTCACTCCCATGTGGACCTCGAATGGAGGGCAAGACGCAAAGAAGCAAAACAACCAAAACAAATTCTGAAACTCAGACGACAGACCAGGGCTGACCATAGCCTCAGGGTGACGGGAAGATAACGACATGTATTCAGAGGGTCAGCACCAGGGTGGCGGTCAAACCCCGGGCTACTGGTGCTGAGCACGCAACAGACTCAACTGCTGTTGGCTAATGGGTTGGCACACCTGACCTTTTCCTAAGCTTCTGAAGCCATATTTTGGCTAGGTATCATTTGGTCACAATGACAGACTACAGCAGATTTAGGGCACCAACCCTGAGAAGGTCTCTCTGGTGCTGACAGAAATGTGGACCAACTGGATCACCGTGTGAACTTGAGAGGATAGTTTTCAGTTGAGTCACAGGGATGATAGCACAGGACATTGGTGTAAGGTGAGAGGGAGTTGAAAATGACTGGCAGAATGGGTAGTGACCATTTCATGGGAGCATGTCGAACACGTCAGTCCCCTGATTGGAAAAGGGGATGAACTCAAAATGGAGGGGTTTGACTGTGAGTGAGAAGTCAGCATCTCAAAAGCTGGAGGTGTTACACCATCTTATTTTCTGCATTGGGTACCCCAGAATGGAGACTCGATGCTCATTCTCTCAAAATTGGACCAAATAGGAAGCTTTGTGGAAAAACAAACCTCCTCACAGAGGACAAAAAGTACTGTGGAGACCCCTGTCTCCTAGGAGATGGGTGAAATGATGGCTCCTGGGACCCAGGCAGTACCCCACAGTAAAATATTCCTGCCCTGTCTTGGTCTTTGTCTCCGCCTGAAACTCAGCTCTGCTTCCTCCATGAAACAATCCCGAATCCATAAGAAACAATTCAGGATGCTTGGATTCTATGAGGGAAACCCTTGTGAGTGGTTCAAGGGTAAAGGCCAGTACTTTATGTGATGAGAATAAGGTGAGAAGCATGAAAGGGGCCTAGTGGACTGACTGTCTGGCGATTGGCTGATACAGAGTCCTCCTGCGCAAAGCTGACTGATAAGGAATGCTCCAATTTCAAGGCCAGCCTCTAGGAAGACACGTCATCTGGGATAAGCATGTTCCCAGAGTAACCTGAAAATCAGCAAAAAGTTACCAGGAGAAGTCTAGGATGAAGTCTGGGGTCAACTCGGAGCAAAGGAAAGCGTCTCTACTCACTATGGGGAAAAGCCTGTGAGACAAACCACCGCCAGGCCCCCACCGGACATCGAGGCCCTGGGCCAAAGTTTGGCCTGACATTTACTGGGCCTCTTTGGGCCACAAACGCCGCTCCGGGTTCACTCCCTTTGGCCACAGGAGGCCCTAGTTCTGAGGTAGATTCAGACCTAAACCTGGGCAGGCCAGCAGCAAGAGCCGGCTGTTTGCCCCCTGGTGGCCGTAGCCATGCACTGCGTGAAGCTCTTACCGAATGGTCCTAGGGGGTGGTGTGGGCAGCCGTCCATTCGGGCAGAGGTCTTTGATTCAATTCTTGGACTTTTTGAAATTTAGATTCTTGATGTAAGCCTAGACGGAGTCCATGTTTATATTGATTTGAGGTCCACGATGTCATGGTCTGATAAGGTACACAACACATCTCTCAACGTGTTCCCTGCAAACTCTCACGATAGGACTGAGAAGATTCCCCTCACTTTTTACACATTTCTTTCAGACCAGGACCAGACCAATGTTTACAGGTCTCTGTAGAAAAGATATATGAAACACTCACACTCATCTGGACATTCAGAAATGCAAAGGACACTTTATGCTCACATGCTGGTTTGCACTCACACTTTAGCAAGGACACCAAACACTCACATTTTTAAACACCTGAAAAGAACCGGACGCTCAAGAAATATTCACACACGCATATGCATGCAGACATTCACGCATTTCCACCTGCCTGGATATCCACACACCCGCATCTATCTTTCTCTCCCTCACTCACATACAAACACACACACATGCATGCACACACACACACAGAATCACACCGAATGGTTCCTCACATACTCAGCATGGAGCTTATTTGAACTGACATCCTCTGATCTTTAAGTGCGTGGCACAGCTACCCAACTCTCAGAGCAGAAAGAAAAATGAAGCAGGATGTGGCTGTCCCTCTTTAACCCAGACACAGAAAGACACGATATGTCACGATAGTATCATAGCCAGGTCTCTGAGGACACCTAGGTTTTCACTTCAGGGCCTTCCACACTCTCCTCAGCCCACTGCCCTACCTTGCGTATGGACGAAAGGGTGTGTTCCTGGTTGCCTGTGGTCTCGCTTTCTGAGCCCCCTGCCAGGCTGAATGAGACATGAGCAAATTCCATTTCCCCAGAACCCAGACCCTGGCTGCCCCAACCTAGTTGTGCAGTGGGCATGAAGGCAGGCATGTTCCCAGAAACTGGGCACTTACTTGGCTCCCACAGCTTTTCACTGGGGGGCAAGAGACTAAGGTGAGGATTGGGGTTGTGGAAAACTGGCCGCAAGTGGGCTGTGAAATAGGTAAGTTGTGGAATGTACGAGTGATGTCGGAGCACTGAAGATTGGAGAATGGGTGAGGGAAGGAATGTGGAATTGCCTGTGTCTGAAAAAAACCTGAAAGAAAAAGGAAACGGCCCGCTTGAAAATTCACATGCATTGCAATGGGACAGGGCATGAAGGTGGAATCTGAGAGTAGAAGGCAAAAGCAATGAGAGAGGGAAAAGAACAGGGCTTTAGGGGATGGTTAGACACATCAAAAGGCTGCGAGAGGGCAGAGCCCACAGCCTGGCCCACATCAAGCTCATGCACAACAGCTATGATTTAATGATAGCTAGTCCTCCCACAAAGGAACTTTAATTGGGCTACTCACCTATGCCGGTCCAGAGGCCCATAGAGGCTGAATTGAGGTCTCGGGCCCCTGCCCAGCAGAGCTCCCCTCTGGGATTTTACACACTGTGGGCCTGGTCGCTTGCACATTGCACAAGAGCCAAACAAAGACAAGACCAGTGAGAAAGAAACACCTCCCGATGGAAATTTGCCCCACTCTAAGAATGGCTCAAGATCCCTTGTTTGTCATCCCAGAGACTTGGAGCGAAAGCATGAGTATTGGTGAACTGGACAGTCATGGCAGGGAGGGAACTGGAACCCAAATGGCCGGCTACCTCTCAGGACCCTGAAGTCTGTCCATGGGCTGATTTCCAATGTAGGGTCAGGGCAGTGACTCCCAACCCTGCAATGCCGGGACATTTGCCAGCCTGGCCCCCAGAGCGCAAGACAGCACCTGGCCAGCTCTTGGCCAGGGCCTTCCCCGAGACTTGGTGTCTTCTTCCATGCTGGCAATGAAGGCGGAAAGCTGTTGATAACAGCTGTGATGGAGCCCAGAGCAGAGAGCTTCATTTTTCCACAAAGGTTGCATTTGTGTGTCCTGAACTTCAAGTGAGTGCTCAGTATGCTTGCATATACCTGAGGCTCCGTCAGTAGCACACTCTGCTGAGGCTCCTCACTACTGAGTCATGCCACCTCTTCTCTCGCCTCACATTGGGCAGATGAGAGGGTCAGAGTATGCACTCTGCACTGGACCCAGAGATTCTAGAGACCGCATGAGAACCAAGGCTCGGGTCTTCTGCTTCACCTTCTGCCTGATGGCCCTCCATTAGCTGCAGGCCTAATGGGAGGCCGGCCTCACCTGCCTTGCATCGAACACTTTCACCATTCAAGTCATGTCAGCATCTTCAATCTGTTTGCTTGAAGACCACAGGCTAACTCCTTCAGCCCAGAAGCTCGTGCAGATGCCGGTTTTTATTGCAAAGATAAATTTAGGGGATGGTTAGACACATCAAAAGGCTGCGACTAAAAGCTCTGGAAATTTCAGGACTGAGTTTTCTTGGAACTCCAGCCTCTGCCACTTCCAAGAACACCTCACATAAACATGCGTTGGAATGGGATGGGGCATGAAGATGGAATCTGAGAGTAGAAGGCAAAAGGAATGAAAGAGCCAAGGAAAAGAACAGGGCTTAGGGGAATAGTTAGACACAGCAAAAGGCTGGGAGAGGGTGGAACCCACCGCCTGGCCGACATCAAGTGCATGCACAACAGCTGTGATTTAATGATAGCCATCTCAGAATTCTCAGCACGTACCATTATTAGCATCAAATCTTTAGTGGGTCTTCTAGATCACAGAATGCAGGCGTTCAAAAAAGTGTTTCATGTCACTTCAGCATATACACTATGTTCAAGGTATTTCTGCCGGATCCCCTTTGGTAGGAATTTACATCAAGGAAAGTGCTCATTTTCCCAAATTTGCTCTTTTACACTTCGTAGATTTCGGCGAGTTGAAGATGGCTGCACTACGGGGATATTTCGAGTTGCCTCTTAAAACTAGTACAAGTAATGCCTGTCACCATCTAGAACTTGCATACTGGATGCCTCTGGAGTACCATGCTGACGAAGAAGTCTGTGGTATACAAGTCTCTCATTTCAAAGGATTTGAATCATACATTACTGTTCAGAGTGATCTACATCCACGATTAAGCAGACGTTGGAAGCCAGCATATGCTCCATCAGTGTGTCAGTGGCTCCTTTGAAAAGACTTATGTATATATATATATACTTGTGTGTGTGTGTGTATATATATGTGTGTGTGTGTGCGTATATATATATGTATATATATATATGTGTGTATATATATGTGTGTATATATATGTGTGTGTATATACATATATACTTGTGTGTGTGTGTATATATATATGTGTGTACACACATATATATATACACACACACAGAAGAATTATGTGCTTCTGTGTGTGTGTATATATGTGCACACACGCCTACACACACAAACACATGCACATATATATTTTTCTTTTTTTGCCAAGTTTTACATCTTCTTTAAGATGCCTATTTCAACCTTAGTCCTGTATTTTATTTTTGATCTTGGGACCTTTTTTCCATCACTCATCAACGTGTTAGTTTTCTTTACATACTCTGGAGATATTTGGTTTTAAGTTTGCAGCATATCTGAGGGTCTATTGGATTCAGGGGGCAATAGAATATTTCAAATTACTATGAACTTCATTGACTTTGTCTTTTTACATATTACTGGTATCATAAAAGGCCATGATCGACTATGAAAAAAATATCCTTGAAATAAAATGCGCCAAATACAAATGAGCTGTAAGTTGACAAAAACTAGTATAGTTACCACTTCAAGATTCAGGACCTACTTAATCTTTTGAGTTTTGTTATTCCTATTCCTTAGAATGTGTTTTGGTGAAGCAAGACTTTACTTTGCCTGATTTTTTTTTTTTAACACTTAAACTCTCTTTGAAGTTTTCAGATCTACATTGACTTATGAACTAACCAATGTAAATTCTATTCTTGTTATATACATAATCTTGCTCTAGGCTTACTGGTTTCATGAATGTACATTAATTAGAACTACTAGGGAATCTCCCATTCTTTACAATATATTTGTAATTTTCTTTCATGCATTTTAAATAAATCTAGCACTTTATTCTTCTTATATGGATAAAAATAGGCAGTTCAAAATAAAAATATATTTAGAGACAGAAGTATGAATAAAACATTTTAAAAGGCTCATTTTAATCAATTTTGTTTAGATTTGTGTAATAATGTCAGACAAGTAGAACACAAACTTAACTGGAGGTTTAAGAAATTATAGGACATTTTCAAACAAAAGTGTTTCTTATTTGCCTGAAATAGCTTTGGGATTGTGTCTTGCATTGCAGTCCACAATTTCAAAAACTTCTGAGATTTTTAAATTGAGTGTTAATATTCCAAACAGATCTCTGCCACATGATGTGAAATATAGTTCATAAAACACAATATAAGAAAGTACACAAAATTAGCACTGCTCTACAGCATATAAAAACTGCTACACAAAATGCAAGCTTGACTCAAAAGATAATATTCCATATCATACTCTGGATTGTTACACATTGAATCATCTGAAAGACATGCAGGTATTAAATAAATTTCTAATGCATCTAGAGTGTAATCAGACTTTGAAATATATGCACTGCCAGTGAACTGAGGAAAGGAAAAATGATTTGGCCAGTCAGCAAATAAACATATTTTTCCTAATGCTGTATGTCTAAGAGCTTAAACCACATAAAAAAAGTTCTCAATCTTTTTACTTAAGGAAATTTTCAGTTAGGTGAACCACTTTTCATCTACTTCGAAGGGCCTGAACTATCATCATTCTCTAGATACATAAAGCTTGGAAAAAATAGTCTCATTTCTATTGTAAGTAATCAAAACTAAGGCACTCTGAATTAAATTACAGTTAAACAAACAAGTATAAATTGAATTACTACTATATGAATGAAATGGTTTGAGATCTCCTTTGCATGACAGGAAAAAGACTGATTTGTGTAGAGAAGGGGAAGAGTAAAAGAAACAGAGTAAAACTTAAATATGCAAAATTATCACTTCATTTGTGCATACAAAGTTAGACTTGGGTTTCCCCACTCATACCAATAGCAACAAAAATAAAATTTGTATTGTTCCGATGTATAAAGGCAAATATATATCAGAAACTGGTACCTCACAGCTCTCAACTTAAACAGGGGAAAATCTAGGCTTAAATTGTTCAGACTCTGTTTGCATAGATCCCACAGAATTCCAAAATAGATATAAAGTCTTTTCTAAAACTACATAATATATAAGAATATAAAAATAGCTAAAGGAAATGAAAGCAATGACTATAAGGGAATCCAGAGAACAAGTTATCATGATACATGTGTATTGCATTCAACTTGTAAAATTGCAAAGACAAATCCAATATTTGACTCTGAGGCTCTAGCAGATCAAAAGGAAAACATTGTTAGCTAAAACATAGGCTGTGACCATATAACAAAAACATATCAGTTGTTAGGAAAATACAATTTTCTTGACATTTGGTTTCTCCAGTGGGGTTAAAGAAATGAAAAAACTGATAGATGCATAACTTTCACAAAGATATTATCAAATCTAAGCTCCTAACTTTGACAAGGGATATTTCTAGGGAAATGATGGTTCATGTTACTCTTAGTGTTGTAGTCAGGCCATACAAAGTAATCAAAAGAATATATGACTTATCTGAAAATAAATAATTAATTCAAGTATTACATGGAAAGTCTTGATTAAACAGGTTAACAGACATTGCTATATGTAAAAATAAATGAACATATAAAATTTTAAATGAATATCAATTTGAGTTGTTCAGTTTATGGGGTAACATGGCCCCTCCTTAGACGAAATTTGAATTCTAGTAGAGAAAATTGACACATAGATATATGACAACAGTATAACGTGGTTAAGTGCCAAATCGGACACATGGTAGTTCAGTTATAGGGTCATAGCCAAGAATGCAATGAATCCTAGGGCACCTATGTATATTCACTTTGTTGAAGGTACAAACTATACAAAGTCAGATAACATGGCAATCATGAAGAAAACCATGGTTACGAAGATGTCCTAAGAGATACTACTCTCTTGAATCAATGAGAAGTGTTTGTTTAAAGCTGGTGTCCCATAGTTGGCAAAGGAGGATCAAAAGTAATATTTCATGAGAGCTTAATTCAGACTGGTCCTCATTTATATCTTTGTTATATACAGCAACTAGGAAGAAAATTGTCATGAAATATTATACTAGCTTTAAGGTACATAGACCACAAAATCTGTGATATGTAAATGATGCTTTGGATTTCAAAATTAAGTAATCTAGACTATTCGAATTTTAAAATGTAGCTCTCAAATACAATAGTATTTTTAATGCACTTGGCATTTATTTCCCCATGTCATTATTTTCCTAAGGTAAATAACATACACACTATCAGAAATGGTTAAAGATGATCAAGGACTCATAATTCTAAAGCAATATTTGCATAACAAAAGACATCCCTGGCCTAGAGTAATAAAATATAGCAACTTGTAGAGAGTTAAGAACAGAACTGGGCCTGAATCCAAATGATTTGACTCCCAGCCCAGTGTTCTTCCACCTGGGAGGCATGGAGCATAGTCTCCAGGCCAGGGTGCATGGTTGTGAGGTCTGGCCTCACCACTGACTAGTTGTACACCATGGGCGGGACACATTTGTTTCTGAAAATCAGTGTTCTAATCTGTAAATTGAGAATAACCATAGTAGCCACCTCATGGGATTTTTGAGGAGAATAAATGAGTTAATTTCCTGAGAAGTATTTAGAAGACCTAGCATAGCAGTATTGGACCTTAGTGTGAGCCCCCCCCGCCCAAAGTATGCCAAAGGGGCACATTGACATTTTGAATTAAATTTACTTAAAAAACAGCAAGCGCAAAAAAGACACTCTGATACCTTATGTCCTACTGAAAGCAGAAAACAACTATCCCATGCGAAAGGTACCTTCCCTACATAAGAAGGAAAGAGAAACATCTTTAGCATCAGAGGTGGAGAATATGGGGCTGAGAACCCTGGATAAACAAACCTTTCTTTTTTAAAATTTTTTTATTTACTACTCCTAGCCCAAACTCAACTTATTCCTTGCTAATTAAGCACACAAACCCAAATTTCTTTGTCCTGTCAATTTATGGTTGCGTCCTCTAAAGTGTAAAAAGCCTGCCAGCTTTGGTCATTTCCTTAGGTCCCATATCTATGAGATCTCCTCATGTACATATGTAATCAAATTTGATTTTCTTCTGTTATTCTTTCATGTCCATTTAATTCTTAGACCAGCCAGAAGAATCTAGAAGTATAGAGGAAAAATTCTACCTCCTGGATTATGCAAACGTGAGGTAAGAGTTTGCTCTCGATACCACTTTTGACATGAGCCAGGAAAGAGTCTCGCCTAGGAAAAGATAATACATTGGGGAAACACATGAATGTGCCACAATTCTTTTCCTTCCATCGGTCTCAAATCATCAGGCTAGGGCTGGGGACTTTAAGCCCTCAAAGCCCTAATCTCTGTCTAGAAGCAAATTATATTGTCTCTGCATTGTTACGCTTGCATATTTCTACACTTTGCCACTAAGGAAATTTGCATTTTCTAGCAGTGGCTATGTTTTTTCTTCTCTCAATAGCAACATTCTCCTAAAACCTCTTGTCACCATTTCACACTTATTTAGGAAATGTAAGAAAGAATTAGAGATTTCTGAGCATCAAGAACTCTACCCATCTTGATGCTTTTTAAAAATATTATTATCTTGTCAATAAATTTAAATATGTCTTCTTTAATAACTCAAGAATGCAATGTTCATAGTCTTTTTGACATCCAGGAGACATTCAGCCAACATTTTAATTCAATTTTTATGAAACCGAGTTTTATATATCTGCGACTTGTAGAAGGAGAGATTAATCCTTCTTGCATTAACTTCTGGGAAAATTTCAGAGATTTAAAAAATTAATCTTGATCATATTTTGCCTCTCCTTTTATTTGTAGTAGATTAGACTAATGGTTGCAGTTAAAATGACATGTAATAAACTGGAAAAGTTGGTTAATAAGTGGAAAGGTATTTCAAAAACTAGATCTAACTTGTTACCTTAACAGAGGGGATCATAATTCACATAGGACATCTGCGTTTGAATAGAAGTTAGTTGCCTTGATAATTATTTCCTAAATTTTCATAGAAACTTAATATGTTCTGTTTTTCTCTACCAACATTCTACTTCTGCTGACTCCAATCCTCCCTTCCCATGGGAAGCAAAAATTCTATAGATATTACAAGAAAGCCCTTGATCTATGGTAAATCTAACTTTGAATTCTGTCTTTGCTGGCTGAGAGATACTTGCAAAGTTACCCAACTTTACTAAACTTTGTTTTTACAACAATACAATTAGGAATAATTGCACCTATCTTGTAAAGAGATGCATCCTTTATTTGTCGGTTTCTTTTGTTTCATTATCTATTCAAATATATTCTGTAGACTAAAATAAGTAAAAAAGTTTTTACAGTTCTCAAAAAGTAATAAAAGCAAATAAATGGCAACTATTGCTATATATAAGGAATATATACTGATGACTATTTCTCAAAGGCCCAAGAGGAACAAAAAAGCTAATGCTTTAAGGTTAAGTTCAATCTTTTTGATTTCACACAGAAAATTATGAGTAATAGGACAAATATACATGACTTTTTAATTTTGTTTATGTTGGCCAAATAGTTGCTTTAAAAAAATTCTTTCTACATTCTGGACACCGTTTCTCTGATATAAATATATATGTTGTAAATATTTGCTTTTAGCTTCTTGCTTGTCTCTTAATTATTTATAACATCTTCGTCACAGTAGTCTATTTATTCAGATGAAACCAAATTGATCAGTCATTTTGCATTAGAATAGGAGACTTCAGTTAGTGTTATTCAACTAATGGCCTGCCCCCAAAGAAGAGTAAATCAGAATAACTCATTGATCCACCCTCCATAGCCTTTGGTAACCACCATTCTATTTTCCATCTCTGTAAATTAGACTACTGTAGGAACCTCAAACCAGTATAGTATTTGTCCTGTGTCTGGCTGATTTCACTTAGCATATATATTTTAAAGACTGAATACAATTCCATTGTATGTATATACCACATTTTATTAGTACATTCATCTGTTCATGGGTGTTTCCACACTTTAAGTTACTGTGAATAGTAATGCCATGAAAATTGACATGCAAATGCTTGATGAAGTCAACGCTTTTAATTCTTTCAGATATGTAGTAAGAGCTATACCTTTAACAAATATTAATTCTAGTATTAAAGGCTGAAGATGTAAATTACCACTTTACTTTTTCTCCCATATCTAGAAATTAAACAACTGATTGCTCATGACCAATGAAAATCAATTTGGTGGATCTAGTTGTAAGTTATCAGCCTTAATCCATAGTAAATATAGAGGATATTTCTAAAATAATTCTTTTGTTCATTGTCCTTTTAACACCATCCAAGAATTACATGAATGTGACATGAACAGTCACATTTTTGAGTCAGAAATTAAATCCTTACATATTTGTATAAATAAAAGCCTTATTTATTTACTTTTTTAGGGGTCTATTTTACTAGAATGTTAATTGACTAAGGTACAGAGGGAAAGTCTGTTTTCTTTTCCTCTGTATTTATCACACATACTAGGGACACATATTATATTTTCTAAAATTAACTTTCAACAATCTCTAAGAACATTAGAGGTACCATTTCCGAGAATGTGTGTGTGTGTGTGTGTGTGTGTGTGTGTGTGTGTGTATACACATACATACACATATACAAATATCTCTTACTATTCCTTACACTGGATAATTCATTTCAATAATGCTCTCATTGTAATGCCTTTCCCCTAACATATATATAGTAATGCCCTTAATCTACTATTTATAGTGGAAGCCAGTAAGTATAATTTTATTCATTGATATTTCAGTCTCCTCTTTCTTGGTCAATTCTATTTGTTTTCTCTTCACTTTCCTACATATAACACCATTTTGAATTTAAAATTTCTCATTATGCATTTCACGATGAACTGAAAAATTAACATGCAGGTATGGTAGATTAAATAGTACATTACACAAATATTATGTAGTATGTGGTATAAAAGCCTCTTTAAACATCAAGCACCAGAGCGTCGTTGGCCCAGATTCAGTGCCCTTGCAAATAAGATTTTTGTTACTCTAAGTATGAGTCGAGAATTATGTAACTCATTTTTGCTCTGATTAAATTTGAAATTGTGGAAGATTCCAGGCTTCGAGGCTAAACGCAGCACTTGAAAACGTTCACAATTAAAGATTTACTACTCCCATTCCCTCCCTCTTACCATTGTTCCATACACACATTGCACACATTGTTTCATCTGGATTTTGGCTCACTGCAGTTCCTCTGCTGAGGCTATCCTCCTCATTCGAGATTCACTGAGGTTCTTATGCTGAGCAAAGTAGGTCAGACAAAGAAAAATAAATACCATACAATTTCACTTATATACGGAATCTAAAGAACAAGAAGAACAAAGTAATTGAAAATAGACTCACAAATATAAAAGACAATCTGGTGACGGCCAAAGGGTAGGGGGGTTGGGGAATGGGAGAAAGTGGCGAAGGGTTAAAGAAGTACAAATTAGTAGTTGATAGGTGGTTATGCAGATGGGGAGCATGGCATAGAAAATGTAGTCAGCGCTACTGTAATG
The DNA here is from genome assembly GCF_902729225.1 of Pteropus medius. Taxonomy (NCBI): domain Eukaryota; kingdom Metazoa; phylum Chordata; class Mammalia; order Chiroptera; family Pteropodidae; genus Pteropus; species Pteropus medius. The sequence goes on along the minus strand of NW_024343281.1, from coordinate 136,429 downwards.
GCTATGTGTAGAGCCAGAGGAAAGATAGGGGAATTGGGATTGTTTCATAAACTATATAAATGTCTAACCACAGTACTGTTTACTTGAAACTAATAATAAAATAAAATAATAAAAAAAAAGATTCACTGAGGAACTAACCACCCTTCAGTGTCTTACAAATCCTTCAACCTCTAGAATACCATTTGTGCTATTTCGCTAACTGAAATATCTCCTTCTTTGGAATCCACATGGCAATTTGTGCCTTCTTCATTGAATTACTTATTATAGCATATATGTTGCTAAATACATTGCTTCAATACGTTGATAAACTTTCTATCTCTTTATTTCTCTCTCTCTTTCCAACTTAGGTAGAATACTACATCGCATGAAATTGGTTTCCTGAAAATCACCCTTTTCCCTAGACAGAATAACCCACTGATATAGGTTGAAGGGAGAAATATCCTGGAGAGTTCTCAGTAGTCCTAGAGAAAAAATTAGTTCCACAGTTTTTATTTATTACAAGAAAAATCAGGTGTTCACACTAAGAGATACCTCACACACAGATACTTCTTCCCATATAACTCTTTAAACATCCTAATGAGACTCAGTTTTCCACCTCACCTTTACCTCCAACACAAAACTTTCTCCAAGACTTTCTGGAAATTATAGTTTATCATCAGCAATATCCACCAAAAATTCAACCTTACGTATAAATATTACTTTCTGATTCTTTCCACCCTGCAATTCTCTCCAATACGAGACACTGCTATCTCAAAGAATTGCTCCCATAATTAACATCATGCAGATCCTAGGGGTAGGCAGATAACAGGTATATTTCTGACTCTGAATTGCTTCTTGAATATTATTCCATCTCCTTTGTCACCTTTCCCAATTCTTCTGAAGTAAATGCCATCATCTGAATTTATCACCTAAACTCTCTTGCTATAGTCCTCTACAGATCTCTTTAATGACCCGTTGATTAATGAGATATTTTACCATTTGGCTTCCTGTTTTTTTTTCTCACTACAATATACTTTTATTATCAAAAGTGATCATGTAAAAATCCACAGGAGCATTCTATTCACAGCAGTAGGCTACAGTTGAAAACTCCTTTCCATTATGAATCTTGTTCTTTGCATGGCGCATCTATTCCTCATTTTCCTAGTGTTCCTGCTACCTCAAGAAAGTGAATTCTAAGTATCCCTTGATGAATCCTCTTCCTGACATCTAAATGTTGAGTACCCAGGAAACAGTCTTTGGATTTTTCTATCTGCACCCATTTTTTAGGTGTCAGCGTTTCATCCTGAACCACGATTTCTTTCCTGAATGTATATTAGCACCTGTGAGTGTCTTGCCAAGAACTATACTTGCATACTGTAAAAGCTTCACAAACCTAAAATCTCCAAAAATTAACTCTTGTTATTGGCCAGCACCATACCTGGGGGGAGAAACGTGCAGAACAAAAAAAATACAAGAGTCATTTATACTCTTCGTTAATACCACATATAATCCATCAGCAAACCCTTTTGGCCATCTTTTGACTCTCTTATCACGAGCTTCTTCGCCTGCTATCATGATTCAAGCCACTATCAAATCTTACCTGGAAAGTAATGCCTTATGCTCTGTTTCTATTCCTCTCTGATAATACTTACTCACCCCACTTATATCCTGCACCACATCTAGACTAATCTTTTTGTATTGGATTATGTTACCCCTCTGAGCAAAACCATTCAACATGTTTCTTTCTAAAATGTCTAGAAGAAATCTCATATTGTAGTCCTGGCCTACACTTCCAATTTCATTTCCAATCAATCTTTTAGTCACATTGACCTCCAAGTTTTATACTGGAATGCTCTGAATGCTCCATACCTATGAATCCACATCTTTCTCTTGACCACATGAATCTGTATTAAAAAGCCACCGATTCCCTTGATATACTATTTGTTGAGTTCCATAGTTTGTATTAGTAGGGTGGTAATTTTTTGTTTGTTTGATTGCTATGTCCAACATATAGAAGAATGCACATTTTAAGTACTCAAAAATATTTACTGATTAAAGCAATGAAATGAATCAATCAATAATTAATGAGACTAAAATAGAAAATGAGATAAAAATCAACTCCAAAGGATTGTTACTTATAAATCATAATGTGAGACATATTTGTGTGTGTGTGTGTGTGTGTGTGTGTGTGTGTGTGTGTGTGTGTGTGTGTTTGTCTGGACCACTTTTAGTTATAACTGGTTATTCAGATCAGAAGTCAGTATTTGACACTGTGGAAGAGGGATTTTGCACACACAACAAGCTATTTTGCAAGTTTTATCGGCTTGTTTGATTTTCCTCTCTCTTAAGGTGTTTCAGGTGATAACACTATATGTAAGAAGAGCTCTGGTAATAGAGAAAGACAGGCGAATGTTCATGTGCAAAACTATAGGCAATCAATGGCTGGTTTTGCCCAGGGAAATTTAGAATTTGTGCATGTATGTTAATAGCGATTTTGAAAAATTATTGAAATACTTTTAGAAAATAGCTATAATCTAAAATGAACTAATTTCTAAACTTCTGCCTCAAATGCAAGTGATATTTATAAATTAATTTCTTAGCAATAAAGCCACTGCAAATTAATGTGATTTCAATTATTAAAGATTCTTAAACTTAGTAGATAATAACTAATTTGGACAAAATAGAAAATTAACAAATTTAGTGTTGGACTGTTTTTTTTTAATTCTGTTGGTTAGCAAATTTTTTAACATATCTAAGTTTCTAAAATTTTAGTAAAGTACTAAAATTTTAGTAAAGTTACATTCATATAATTAGCATTTTGAAATTTAAAAATTACTGCAGAAAAAGTAATTTCAGAATTTGTTACATTATTTCTTCTCTTAGAAAATGGCAACCTTATATTTGCCACTAGAAACTCCATCATGAGAATCTTTGCAGTTACCCTGAATAAAATCCTTTAGAAGCATATAAATTTATGAGGAGAACACATTTTTAACGTCGTATTTAGTATAACACATCGCAAATAATTTGTTTTTCTTTTCATAGTAAAAATAAAACCCCCAAATGTATTTAGTATTCACCTCATAATTAACCTGTATTTAGTTTGGCTCATTAAACTCATATATCTCCAAGTTTCAGATTTAGTTTAAGCAAGAATAAGTACTAAGTTAAATCAAACAACATGGTTATAGTTTATCGGAAAAATTTAAGCACTTCCCTTTTACTGTAGTTTTCTATCTTAATTAACTGGCTCATACTTTAATTCTTAGCGCAGAAGCAAACATTCCTGCAGCTTCAATACACCTCCAGTGGCAAATTTTTTCTGAAACACTGGAGGATGATCATTTTCATCTTGAATTTCAATAGATACTTTTGCCGTATGACATAGAGGATATGAAATAATATATTTTTTATTGGCGGCTATTTATTTTAAAAAATGCACTGCAAGGCATGCTTATTGTACTTTATTTTTTTCTGAAACAATGGAAATTGCTTAAATCAAAAAAAGTCCTTCCTAAATGTCAAGTCTAATACCACAAAATCCACCGAGGACACTGATAATGATGCTTCTGGCACCAATAATGTTAAGTTGTTGCTATTGCTTTTAATTTTGATGTCCTGGTAATTCATTTTACTTAATTTAATAGGCACTACAGTATTGAATTCTAATAATTTTAATGATACAATTCAACTGTTTATGTTTACAAACACTTCACACACATTGCCAAGTACACAAAAGTGACACAAATATATAAACCCCTTATGAAGTAAATGAAACTGCTGTAAACAATATATACATATATATATATTTTTTTAATTAAATTTATTAGGGTGACATTGATTAATAAGATTATATAGATTTCGAGTGTACAATTGAATAATCCAGTACGTATATTACATTGTGTGTCCCACCCAAAGTCAAATCTTCTGTCACTATTTATTTGAGCCCCTTTACCCTTTTCTACTATGTCCATTTCTCTCTAGTAACCACTAAACTGTTGTCTGTGTCTATCAGTTTTTGTTTGTTTATCTTGTTCGTTTTCTGCTTTCAGTTTTACATCCTCTAAGAGTGATATAATATGGCAGGCAAGTTTCCTGTCATGTTTATTTCGCATGGCATGATTAACTCAAGACCATCTATGTTTTCACCAATGGCAGTATTTTACCTTTTCTTATGGCTGAGAAATATTCCATTGTATATATGTACCACATCTTCTTTAGCCAATCATCTATTGAAGGGTATTTCAGGTGTTTCCATGACTTGCTTATCATGAACAATAAAGATATTACATATATATGTGTGTGTGTATATATATATATACACATGCACACACACACATATACATACACACACATACATACACACACGTTTCATACACTCCAGAGAGAGTATAGTAATCATTTAAAATTTCAATTCTTCAATTATTAAAAAAATCTCTAAAATTAGCATCTATAGAAACATCTACATCAATATTTACACTATTGATAGTCAATGACTGTAAATTTCCTATAAAATAATTTATCCATTTTTAACAATTAAACTGAAGTTTTTCAAGCTTTTTTATCATATATTCATCTAACAAACAACATTATTACAATATAAGATATCATGCTTCCATATCAATTACTTTTCAGTCCATAACTGTTACACAATTAATATAGAATGTAATCATATTCAATTTAGCTTTAAGTAAATCATGGAATAAAAATTATGACAGCATTTTTATGCCATAAATATGAAAACAAGTACAATTATGGAAATATAATTAGAGTATGTACTTAAATATCTATCTTAATACTTTTTAAAATATTTATCTGCCAGGTTTGGCTATTTTAAACTTTATATGCATAATAACATAATAATAATAAATATACATATTTAACTTATGTACTTTTCTCAGTTTTTTAAAATAGGTTGCTCTTCATGTCTTTAACTTCTTTTCAATATGGATTGTGTATTAGTTTTTCCTCTTGATTTAAAAATATTTGGCTAAATATTTAATTTGTAAATTGACTTTTATTAGATTAAATCATTAATCTCTGTTGCTGAAATGTGTGGAAAAGAATGTCCTTTTATTTGACTTGAATTTACGTTTATCCACTTTAAGAAAGATGTCAGATTTGGTCACAAAAGAATGTCTAAATGATACAATAACTAATCTAGAAAATGAAGGGCAGGAAGGGCAAAATGAATGAATCTGGAGGGCACTGTATTAAGTGAAATAAGACAGAAAATGAAAAGTAAATATTGTATGGTCTCACTTACAGACTACAAAAAAAATTAAGCAAAAACTATTGAGCCAGAGCCTAGATCAAATACGAGTAATTCCCCATATATGCTGTGTGACCTTACAAAGATCATTTAACCATTGTGAGCTAAAGTTTCTCATCAATAATCTAATAATCATATATCTCTAACTAGATTAAATGAGCAAATACATGTAAGGCAGTGAATAAATGGTAGCTTCACTATTTCGAATACAGCACAGAGCTTACTGACTCTCAAGGTGAAGAGAAATTATTAGTAATATCATCATCATCATCATCATTATCATTATTATTATCAGAAATAGAAAGAATACCAGTGCCATGAAAATTTTAAAATGTACTAGTAGTGAGTTATAAAAAATTGTTTTTATATGGGGTATTTTATATGGAATATCAAATAATATAGTAGAAAATGCATATATTTTTATTTAAATAGAAATTAAATAGTAATAAACACTATTGGAAAACATGGCAAAAGTGCCTTATTAAATATCCATTCTTTTGCTTACATGGCAAGACTACAAATTTACAGAAAACTCATTCTAAAAGTCAATGATCTTTGAGAAAAAAGACACACACTATAAACTTTTTGATGTAAAAATATTCTGACATTACAAGTCTATTAATCATTTTATCTTAAAATGCAGAACTGTAGCTGAGACAAAAAAAAGTTTGAATAAACCATTAAATAAACTGTATTTCTGATATGTAATTAAAAACAAAAGTATATTTTAAGCCCAAAGCTGTTTTGCTTACATAGAAGCAATGATTGGTAAATTTGGTAAAATATATAAATAACAAGAAAATAAAAGCCAATAGCAACAACAAAAGATTGGATCTTGCATATGAAATGTACTAAGCTCTTGAAAAGGTACATTGACCTGAGTAACTCATATCATTTAGGCAGTCTTGAATTGTCATACATACCTGCACCCCATTACACACAATCGGAAGGAATTATGATAGCCTTCTTTCTTGAGACCGTAAAGTAATAAAGTTTAAATGAGATCATAAGGGAGAAGCCCTAGTCCAAAAGGATGAATGTCCTAATTCCTGACACAGAGTTCCTAAAACACTTTGTAAATAAGGGCGACAGGAGAACATTTTGTTCTGACATTGAGGCTGTGACCCCAGTTCCTAAAATATAGCTCCTAAGACCTTTCTAATTTCTTGAGTGATAGGAACATCTGATACTGAGCTCCTAAATCCCACAGAATTTCCTGGGTGATAAGAATATTTTTGGTTCTAATGAGATGACCCTTGGTGGACTTTAGGAGAGGCGATAGTTGCAGAAAGAACAAGTCATGATTTGAAGCTGTAAAACTTCATTTCTATACCCCACGTTAAATGCAAACGTTAAAAGCATTCACAAGCACACAAGTACAGGATTATAAATTATTTTTTTCTTTTTAGTCTTTCCTTAATTTTATCTAATGATAGTACTTTCATAATTAAGAAAAAAGTTAATGTTAAATATGTTGAAAGACTAGAGGGAAAAGAGAAAACAGAAGTTATAAAGCATAATATACAAAAATGGAACACCGTTAGTTCCTTTCTATGCCTTTTGCTAAAAATCATCTCTTGTGTCTAAAGAGTCTGGGCAGACACCATGAGAATCTTCTCTGTTTTTGCATCAACAAGCCCTAGCCGATGCTAGCTAAGCATACATTATTTCCCCACTAAATAAAAAGAAGTTGTTTACTTGTTTGTCTGTAAGAAGTTATTTCCTCAGGCATATACGATTTACTTGTGAAGATTTAACCAAGAAGCAATGGCTACAGAGAGAAGTAACCTTGCAAAACACAATCTAACTATTCTTTATCTGTATAACTTTGCTTCATTCATTAGTCTTCTGGTATGTAACATATATAATAATTAGATTTTTGCAGATATTTTAGAGGTAATACAAAGTGAAGCAATTTAACTACAACTACTACCACAATGAACACGTTAAATTTAGTCCTTAGAAAGTATTTAATGAACTCTTGTTAAACAGGGGCTTTTAGTTCTTGCAATTTTCATTAAATTCAGGCAGTATTTTTCTTTCCAAAATTTCTAAGAGAAAATAATGATCTTGAAGAAACATCAACTTGTAAATTTTGCAAAATTCTAATAAATCAGCTATTTAAATTTTCAAACATCAGTCATAGTAAAAATAAAAATTAAATTTTCATTATGATAGAAAGTGAAATCTAGCACTATCACTTTTAAGTAATATGTCAGTCCTCTATACTTGTCCCCACACTGCTAACCTAAATATATCAGTCAACCACATTTCACTTTTTTGATTTGTCTGTCCCCACATACCCCACTTAAATACTGAAGTAAACCACAATTGGAGCCTACACTGGTTTTTGAAAGGGTAAAGCAGAATTTTTTGGTTTATCTGACAAACATCCCTTCTTCCCTTATTTTGGATCCTGAACAACATTTTTTCCTCCACTTATTTTTCTCAATAAGCCTTATGCTCTTAGTCAAACTGTCGGTCACAGTGGTCTGCAATCCACCCTTGGCCAAGGGTACATGTATGTCTTAACCTAGCCTACTCAGATGCTCCCCCTCAGACACTTGACCCCTGTGCTTTAGGCACATGATCCCAGGTGTCTTGATGGCACTATCCCCCTTCATCAAAAGCAGTATTCTGAGTTTCTGACCAAGATTGCTAAAGCTTATCTGTTTTTCTTTGTCCTTCCTTAGACTCTATTCAACTTTTCCTTTCTGCAAGCCAGCAAATATTCTTTTGATAAGTTTTCTTTAGTATGCTTCCAACCAAATAACCATTCCAAGTACAGTTAGTAATGACCAATTTAGTCCATATCTGAGAACAGGAGCCATATCTTCCCACCTACAGAGTTTGCATTTTTCCCTCCCAAAGTACCAAAGACATTATAAAATGCAAATTTTCCACTTATGATCAAAACGTAATCAAGTATTATATTTTTGCATTTTCTCCTTTTCAAAATAGTTGACTACATTATTATGACCATTAGCTTGAGGGGAAATATTGTCTCTGCTTTTGTTCATGGATTATATGATGTTCAATAAAGATCCAATTTAAAGACGCCAAAATGTATGACAGTTTTTCTAAAATGCCCCAAACCACAACCATTGGTTACACAAAAAACTTAGAGAAAAACACATGGAATCCTATACACAATAATTAAGAGGATTCAACGAAACATTTTTTTGTACGTGATTGCTCTGTTTTTAAAAGCCATTCCAACATATCATAGATAGTAATAACAATAAATATAATAGTAATAATAATTATTACTCATCAATTTGGATGTCGTTCTAATAAGTTAAGTACATTGCAGATATCATGTTGCTTGAATTTTCAAACATACTAAGAGGTGTCGTAATATTTATCCTGATATATAATGTCAAAGATTATAAAGCTTAGAGAGGTTAGTAAAGATCAAAGATGAGTATGAAAATCAGGCCTGTCTGATACCAAAGTCAGAGAACTTGAACAATTTATCACATTAAATTTTTAGGTACTTGCCTTTTCTCTACTATTCTACTAAGGTAACCTTTAATTTGAGTTGTGCCACTGGAAACTCATTTGAGTTAGAACATTTTTTAGTAAATATATTTTATAAAATTTCTCTTTATCTCTTGTCTTTCATCTCATGTATATCTTAAACTTTATGAAATATCATCAAATGGGAATCTTCTGTTAGTTAAGTTGAGATGCTGCACTGGCTAGAGTATCCAACTGCCTTGTGCATTTTAATAAAATATAAGCATAGCAATCTCTATTATGGAATCTTGATAGGAAGCATAGGCGGTAAATTAATAACTGAGAATACTCTTTGAAAAATGAAAGTAACAGCATTAAAATAATGATTTCCCATAAATTGTTGTCTGCAGTTATTTTCAAGATAATACATAGGGGTCTAATTCAGTACAAGATACCAAGAGGGAGCAAAACCAGAATAAAAATTAATTAACTGAACTTATAAATGTTCCTGGGGATAAAAAATGAATTAGCTTTGGAAGAAGACTTGTGTTTGAATAACGAATAAATAGAATGACAAACTAAATTTATGTTTCCTATTTCTGAAACAGAAAATTTTCAGTTTGTGCTTTTGGATTCATATACTATGTAAATTAAACTGAAATGCAGGCACCAAAATATAAACATTAAAAAATCAAGAAATATTTAAGAATACACTAAATTGTTAATTGTGTCTTGTGGAGGTGAAACCAAGAAATCCTTTACATACTATAATTTCTCTGCTTCTTCCACAGAAAAGTTGTCACTATTTGACATTAAATGTAGTTATTGTGTGGTCAAACTGACTGTCATTAAACATAATTTTTTAGTCATACATTTTCTAGAACATCAATAATGTTTGAGGTTTTCACCATCCTCTACTTCTCTTGAAATTCCTCCTCTCCTTTGGTCAACAGGCCATTAATTCACACAACTAACTGCTCTTTTCCATGGCCTCTACAGTGGCTATTTTTTTCTCTCATTCACTAAATGGAGGGCTTCTCCAAATTCAGACTTTGGCTCCATTCTCCTGCCAATCTCTCAGAGAAACAGGTCTAGATGGCCCTGGGGGCTCATTCATTCTTCTCTTTTGACAGATAAACTTGTAAGTAAGTCATTGGATTAGGGTTGGCTCAATGGAGCTAAACTGCCTCTTCCTGTTACAAGCTGCTTAGCTTTATTAGCACCCCTGCTTTAGGAAATGTTACCTTGACCAAGAATCTCCCATTGTTACATGGTCAATGCATTGTTCCTTACCTCCGGTCCAAATTCTCTTTTAATACTACTGTAAGTATGTTGCTTTGGCTCTTCTCATAGTGTGATTGGATATGTACCAATTAGGTTCATCTTTCTACGGGTTAGGGAAACTAGTGAGATGCTCTTTTCTTTGATGCCTTTATGCCTGATTTCCCAAATTAAACTTCATTTTATGCTTATACCATGTGATGCAAGTGACCTTTTGCATAACAGTCCCTTGACTTAAGTAATCATTCTATAGGATTTCTTCTAAAGTCTATACACCCAGTCTCAAATCTCTTTTGAAGTTTTCATTTATTTCCCACTATTTTTTTTAATTTAATTTATGTCACCTAGGATCAAAAGATTAAAATTATATTTGTTTTCTTTCTTTCTCTTTATCACCAGTCATCATGTCCTATCAACTTGTCTTTTCTATATGTCCTATATTTTCTCCATCTCACAGGTTATAATGATTAATTTTATGTGTTAACTTGACTGAACTAAGGGAAGCCCAGAAAGCTCATGAAATATTATTTTTGAGTGCATCTGTGAGGATATTTGGGATTTCAGTCAATAGGCAGAGTAGAGAAGGTCACCCTCACCAATGTGGGTTGGCATCATCCAAATTTGTTGAGGGCTGGAATAGTAAGTACAAAAAGGTGGAGAAACAACAAATGTGCTCTCTGCTTGAGCTTGACCATGCATCTTCTTCTGCCCTCTGACATTGGCATTCCTGGTTCTTGGACCTTCACACAGACTAGGGCTTATACCATTTCCATTCACTCTGCTGGTTCTCAGGCCATTGATCTTGGACTGATATTATACCTCCAATTTTCTTGGGCCTCCAACTTGCAGACAGCCAATCATGGTCCTGCCACTTCTTAAGTCTCCATAATCATGTGAACCAATCTTTCAAAAATAAATTTATCTATGTCTAAGTCTGTCCATTTACCAACTATCTATCTATCTATCTATCTATCTATCTATCTATCTATCATGTATCATCTATGTATCAAACCTATTAGTTCCGTTTATCTGGAAAAGCCTAAGATACTTGCCCAATACTTGTTCAGGCATAGACTATTCTTTTAAGATCTATCTCTTTCCGAGCTGTCCTACACAGTGAACTGACCTTTGTCATGTTATTTCTCTCCCTAAAGAGAATCTGTAAGCACATATTCTCTGTATTTATATTTGAAATAATTGTGAAAAAAACTAAAGCTGAAAACATATATTTATCATCCTACATACTCAGATTTCCCTTTTCTATTTCCTGATGTTTTAATCTGTAGGTTTAAGGAAAGGAGTACAACTAATATTTTCAAACAAGCATCTCAAGTGAATAACATCAGGTAATTCAAAAACCAAAATGTGAGAAACACTGTTTTATGATGTTTATTTTATTTATCTGTTTTTCCATTTCTCTTCTTCATGAATTCATTGGCACTGCTATGCTACTCACTGTCCTCTGAACTCACCTTGTAATTTTCTTTCCCAAAGCTTTGTCTTCTCATGTTCTCTCAATCATTTCTCATTCCTCTTCCACCATCCCTAATCAGAATCGACTACATTAAACAAATCAATTCTTGCTTCAAATAAATTTTCCACTTCCTTCTGCAGTCAGTAAGCTATTTAGTTTATTACAGGATTTATTTTCTTTACACTCAAACCATACATGACTATATTTCTCTGATAGCAATTAGCCACATACTCCTTTAGTAGCACTAAAGGAGTATGTGGCTAATTGTGTCACTAAAGGAGTAGCACTAAAGGAGTATGTGGCTAATTGCTATCAGAGAAATATTTTTATTTTTATGCTTCAGCGTCATAGCTTTTCCGCCAGAATATAAAGTCCTTAAAGACAATGATGTGCTCTTACTTATCCTCTTATGTAACTCAGAAAAATGCTTATGCTCATCAAGTACTCAATATATTCATTTAATTCATTATCCTTGAAGCATGAAAATAATGTTTCAGGAGGCAAGTGACAGAAAACAGGTTCATATTACATTTATTTCAAAAATAAGTGGAGCATTTCTGTGTAAGTAAAATAATGAATTAAAATGTTAGTCTCCAAGAAAGGTTATATATTTTTATACACACACACAAACACATATAATAATTACTTGGTTTGCTATGTTCTCGTAAGTCTCTCACTGTGTTCATTAAAACAATTTAGAATATTTTTTCTAAAAATAAGATATATGTCTTTCCTGTATAATTAAATATGAAATAAAGTCCAAGTCTTTATGTCTCTTATATAATTATCTCGATGCTACATAAGTCTACGTTAGAACTCTAGCATTATTCAAAAAGTAATAATGATGACAAGAGGCCCCCCAAAGTTGTTACTCATCTATGGAATGTAATCAAGGATAATAAGTAATATCTGATCTCAGGATCAAAAACAGAACAATCCCACTATCTTGTGGTGTACATATATTTACCGTTTCTATCTCAGAGGGCAGTAGTTCTGTTATTTGCCCATATGTCTAGCATTTTATTATCATTTCATATGTTTAATTTATAAAATGTCTTTGTAAGTGTAATTCAATTCATAATCACTGAGAAGTGTAAAATCATGTTTCTATTAATTAGTCTAGGTCAGAATTACATAAATTTTAGCCAAATCATAACAGGCTCTAAGAGTAAGGACAATATGATTCTTTTATACAAATAATAAATGTTAAAAGTAAAGGTCAATAGTGCAGTAGATATCATGACCCCATTTCTTGGATAGAAAACATCAGAGCATGCACTGTAGGTGGGAAAAAATAATTTTCCTTCAACCTTCTCGAGACTTCTGGCTGGACTAAAAATCCAGTTAACATGAGAGATAAACAGGACAAAAAAAATGACCAAATTTATTATGCATGTAAATATAAGAGTTCCATAAGAATGACAGATCCAATGACAGATTAGGCAGTTAAAGCATATATGACATCTTGAGTTAAGAAAAAGTGGAGGATTGTGGTTTTGGACTTCAAAGGTCAGGACAGCAATTCATATGGAGATGGAAAATTGAATGTTTGATGAATAAATGTTTGTTGGGCCATCTTTAACAATGGGATACAGAGAGGACTTAGATCAAATGGGCCTTGCTGGTTTCTCCCTGTCTATCATAACTAGTTCCTATGAAACTATAGATATCTATATAATAGGACCCTTCATGGAGCAGGTACACTTTAACTTCTTTCAGGCAGTTATGGGAGAAGTTCAGAAATATTTCCTAACTCTTTATTTTCTTAAATCTAATCAGCTTAAAATAACCAATACCCTCAAAGTCATATTTTTGGGATGCCAAATTCTGCTTCCCCTCAGCATTAAACAATTTACTAGGTACATTGTCTGTTGTCCAAGCCAAGGAGAGTTCACTATTTTCCCCTGAAATAGATCTTCTCCATCTGCATACTGTTATCTCTACTCTTCTCTCCTTCAGGATCCATCTCAAATTGCATCTCCTCTGAGATCACCCACATAGTACCTGTGCTCCTGAGATGGAAACTGGGCAATACGAAATTAGATAATGTTATATCCTTGCCTTTGAGAACTCACACGCCAGAGTATTTGTTTCCCAATATAGAGGAATATGGATGATTAAAGTAAGCTTAAAAATGAGATGACTTTTTAAATGAGCCTTTTAAAATAGGAGTTTATCTGCAAAACAATGAAGGAAGGACCTTTTAGACGTAATAGTGCAAGCAAAAACAGCAAGGTGTAGTTATTCCTTGAGATTAAAGGAAAATCACTAAAACAATGTGGAAACTGAGAAACACAGTGACTTAGGAAATGCAAAGCTAAACAGGATTGAGAACCCCACTAAAGTCGAGAAAATGAAACTTTTGAAGGTTCATTCTATTTATATTCCTTCTTTGTGGTTTTTTCCCCCCACATTTCTTTCTAATATATAAACTTTATGTTGAAATTTATTTTTGTCTCATTAATGGGAAGCTATTTTTATTTCTCTGGCTTATTAAACCAAAAACGTCAGCAGCTTGTTAAGGCTGATCAAAATAGAATATGTCACCAAGAGGAAAGAGTTTTCACTTCCCATTTGTTATGAGGTAAAAATAAATGAAATGAATTTAACAGCTATACTAAATCTTTAACAAAATATTAAAAAGATTAGTGCTGTCTTACTTTGCACTGAAGACTTGACTTTAATTACATAACAATAAACTTTAGAGAGTCAATTACTGCACTCATAAACAATATGAACGATAAATATATGTAGGAGAAAAGTCTGATAATTGTCCTCCATATTTTTGATAGCTAAAATTAATTTTATGCTTATGTTATCCATATAATGGCTCCAGGTTTTCATTTATGGAAATGTTGCTATTTGTGTAATGTATCTGATTTAACAAGTTTTAGCTCTTCTGTGCATAGTTTTTTTATGCATAGTGACTTAGAAAATGGCAAGCAAAACAGAATTGAGAACACCACTGAAGCTGAGAAAATGGAACTTCTGAAGGTTTATTCTGTACACATTCTTTCTGAGTGGTAATTTCCCCCATATTTAATAAGATATAGTTTGCTTCTATTGAAATGGGAGTTTTCTACCATGATGGACATAGAGGATATTATGCTCATTAAAATACCTCAGATAGATAAAGACAAATACCATATGATTTCACTTATATATTAAATCTTTAAAAAGTAATAATTAACAAATACAACAGAAACAGGCTAAAAGATACCAAAAAACCCCAAACATTTTGATGGTTGCTAGATGGGAGGAAGTGCTGGGGGGATGGGTGACTGGAGGGAAGGGATCAAAAGGAAAAAATTAGTAGTTACAGAATAGTCATGGGAATGTAAACTATAGCTGAGGGAATATAGTCAATAATATTGTAATAATTATGTATGTGTCAGAGGGGTATTAGATTTATTGAGGTGATCATTTCATATATTATATTAATGTCTAATCAGTATGTGGTAAACTGAAACTAATATCATGATGTATGTCTACTATAAATGAAAAGATTTTAAAATTCTTTAAAAAGTGGGAGTTTCCGATTACATAGTTCTGGGGCTTTAATATCAATCAAATGTTACTGGTCTCAGAAAGAGAATATAAGGTTGCAAAAATATCTGTGAACCAGTGAATGAACCTTATTTCAAATCCCAAATTAAATTCAGACAAAAATCACTATGAAAAAATTAAATTATTAACTATATTATTTAAACAGAATTTCCTAAGAATGAAAAAAAAGATACTACCTAAGTTTTGGCTGCATTGCTTACTCTTAGTATAAGTTAAGGAGTACCAGTTTATTCATTCCTTAACTCTTAAATATTTTAAATTTAATTATCACTGGAAGCCATATAAAATGTATTCCCTATGAAACATTACTTTCCTTCATATTACATTTTAAAGAATACATATAATAATACAAATTCAATTAAGAAAGGTAAATCACACCACTTCATCTTTTTAGCAAATCAATTTTGGGAAGAATATTGCCTTGATGTATTTGGAATCATTAATATATTAATAAAATTCCATAATCATTTAAAAATTACATTTTCAACAAAGCTATTTTTCACAATGGAATCATTTTCTTGGACAGATCATTTTGTTATATTAAAAATGTAATTTTTCAATTCTGTATATATTCTGTATATGTCTAGTATTTTTGAGACAAAAATATCACAAAGGATATTATAGTATCAGTTGTCATAAAGTAATCTCTAGATTTTAAAATAATAAAGTTTTGAATAGAGTTTTTAAAACAGTGGCCACATGTTTATATTAGAAATATAAGACCTTGATCATACCTGGGATATTAGGACTGAAAAAACTACCATAATATTCTGCAATGTTGTTATATGTTGTTATTCAAGTTATACAAGGAAAGTTTTTGTAAGTCAGTGAATCAAGAGTAAAGAGTCATTAGCATAAATTTTCACAGACCTGCTTGTAAGTAGAAAAGCCAAGAATATTAAATGTATTATACATTGTACTCTAAAGCTAAACCACAAAATGAAATCAATAGCATTGGAGTAGTTCTATCATCAGTTTATGTTTTATCTTAATTGTTCTGTCTTTTATTCCTGATTGAAAGGCTAGTTATTGAAGCAAAACACAATGGCTTATTTTTTGAAAGTTATAGGTTTTTCTTCCACATATAATGAAAGTTATCATTTTACCATAAAAAAAAAAAACTTGCACTTCACTTGTAGCACTCAGTAACTCAAACTGAGCTATAAAGATGCACATTGTTGCTTTTGTGCTACGTAAACATATGAGATGTAGATGATTTTGTGGCAGTAATATTGATACAAGTTTCTTCTGAACACAAGTTCCTTGAAGACTTTTTATGACCAATAACATTGTGTCCTGAACCCAGGAGAGATGTTGAGTTGGTCTGGAGAGACAGAAATCATAGACAGGAACGAAAAAGGATTCAAAAAAGGATTGAAATACCATTTTCAAAACATGAATGCACTCTTATTTATCTTTCATTCATAAAATGAAGATAATTATTTGATCAAAAATAATGAATCCAAAAATTCATGAGAGCTAAGGGAGAAATTATGGATACCTGACGGAAAGGGATCAGCAGAAGTGAAATAAAAAGTGGGAAATTAGAAGACCAGAGGGTTTGTGGTGAAAGATTGAGAAATCAGCCTTTACTTTTCAGCTATGTAGTGGGAGAGAAATCTTTCAAAACTCTTCATAGTCCCTATAATATTAAGCACTGGGAGGCCTCTCCTAAACACATTCCCATAATTAAGACATTTTACTGGCCTTACTTGTTTTAATGACTACCTAAATTATGGCAATGAAAATGTGACAAGTCAGCTATATCATAGGAAGTATATGTGGTATATATGCTGCATATTTGCATACCAGGAGCCTAATATTCAAATCCCTTCTTAATTTGGCCCTAATTTTCCAGACTCACTACATCACTGTACAAGCCTTTATTGAGTATATTCATGTGCTGTTCATTTTAGGTATTGGGACATATCAAAACACATAAATAAAAACTCTGCCCTCATTGAGGTTAAATTCATTACAAATATTTTGACTCTATTCTACTCGCCAGCCACACTGAAATATCAGTATGCTTCATATGAATGTATGAAATATAATCATAAAAGTCTGCTTTTCTTTTCTACTATCTCCTGTATTCTGCTGATTCGAGATAGTCTTTTCTTCTGTTGTTAAATGAAAGCTCCAGAAATCCCATAAGTTCTTAGAAACATGTTTCTAGTTAATAGAAAGTACTATGAGCATACTAAGTTATAAAAATAAAGATTCTCTAATTTAATACATAAGTCAATATTTCAAATTTCATTTAATGGTAAATTTGTTCTCTCTTCCCAGCTAAGATGTGTTCTTGGAAAGATGAGGTTGTAATTGACTTCCTTTCTCTCTATTCATCACCTCCTTTCCAGTTTATTAGAAACTGCTCTTTTAACACTCAGGTTGCCATCATCTGCAGTTGGAGACTGAGGAGAAAAGACTACTAAGGTAGGGAGGAAAGTTCCAATTTAATTATTACTATTGTGAAGTGGTTGAACAGTCTGCGAGTCAGACCTGTGTTTAAAAGAGACATCGTCCATGGTACACTTTCAGCTCCGGAAGTGCTCTCCTGCAGCAACTTGATTTGGGCAGCATGTTTCATTTCATTCCATATGATCCCTTCAGGAAAAATTCAGCAATTCATCTCCAGCTTTTGCTGTTTGCATTCTCTTCACTCTTGCAAGAGACCCTGCTAAAAAGAATCCACAAAAATCTAGCATTTGCATGTGTCTCAAATCTGGACCTTGGGTAACATTCACAGGCACTTTGCCTGCATAATTCTATGAGTTCTGGCTTCTGGCAATTCTGAAAATGAGATAATATATGCAAGAGTGCATCACATAGTCCAGCAATTACACCATTTGACAATTGCTTGCTATTGCTTGCTATCGCAGTGGCAGATCGTCTACATCTAGAGTTCTTTCGTGCTGTACTCCACTCGTGAGTATATTTATCTTGCCCTACAATTTGCCTGTGAAGTTTTGGTCTTAGGGAGAGCTGATGATTACTATGCTGTTACACCTACTATTTTTTGGTGGAATGAAGTCCTTCATTTCTGCCCAGGAATCTTTTATCTTTTGTCAATATCTATAGACCTTTACTGGGCTAAATTATTAACCTGTACAGTTATTTCTGTGGAAATTCTCCTGCTCCTAGGTGTCCTCCTTGCTTATAAACTTATTTAAGTGGGAAACATATTATCAAACCAAAACACTATAGATAATATCTACAATTAAATAAAGCAGTAGCCTAACTTCCAAATAACAGAATGGGAGTGGCTGTGGAAAACAACTGACATAATCAAAATCTCTACAATATCAGCAAGTATGATGACAACTACTCATAAGGATATTCAGGGAAATATAAGATTTTTGTTCGTCATGAGAACCAGTGAACCTCAAAAATGTCTAGCTACACCAAATGAAAAATTTACTAATAGAAAAACAGTCACAGCACAAAAATCCACTCTAAGGAGGAAATATTGAGAACAGAATATAAATTGGGCAGGATCGACACCATAGAGCAAAAAAGAAAAAGAAAAAAGAAAAGAAAATTTATCCAGTTAAAGTGGGAGCACAGAAAAAAGCAAGTGGGTTTCAAAAATAAAAGGATATCTATTTTGAACACTATAAACACACTAAAACAGGTATTCTAGAGCTGTGAATTAGAAAAACTATCCTAGTGCATTTAAAGAGAATGTAAAGACTAATTTTATTTAAACCCTAATGATAGAAAAGAATCACGGTTGAAGTCACAAAGTGAAAAGATAATAGCAAGCAAAATAGTGCCTCTAAGAAAACAAAGTCTTTTTTTAAAAAAAGATAAAAACTGTACATTCGTATTGTAAAACAAGCTAATTTATAAAAAAAAGAAATGCTCTGAAAAACATGCAACAGAAATAGAAAAAAAAATAATGTTAAATCTAAATGTAATGAATAAAGATGCTAAATAGATTAGACAGAAAATAATGTAAAAGGAGATTTATCACTTATATAATTCCAGTCTCCTAAGGTGAAAATCAAATTAAAGAAACAGAAAAAATATTAAAATATAGAATTCAAGAAAACTTTCCTGAAATACTACTTGAATGGACATATCATATATAAGCGATATATGATATATATATATATAAGCGATATACGATATATATCATATATAAGAGGATGACTCAGAATAGCCAATATGGAAGTATGTTAAATAAAATATTGGACTTTAAAAAACAAGAAACTCTTTAAAAACTCAACTCAGTCCAACACCCATTTACAGAGAAAACAAGTTTGTAGTTATACCTTTGACATTAATGCCTCAAAGAAGAAGATAATAGAGTAATATATTTAAGTCAAAGAAAAAAAATATGGGACAAAACTCATATAAAATATCTAGCCAAATTTAGGTTCAATTACAAGGGACTCAGATGAACTCTAAATAATGTATATGAACATAGGAAATGCTGAAACTATGAGCCTGATGTTAGGAGTCTCCTAGATCACAAGATAGAAATAACTATATGACTGACTATATTATCAATATTAACAGTGAGGAAACAAAGTTACTTCAATTTAGATGTACGGGAAATGTAGAGATGAAGCAGAAGCAATAGCAAAAAGAAAATAAAAAAGGATGTGAAGCAAAATAAAAAAGGATGTGAAGTAAAAGTAAGGATCAGAAGGAGTCAACAAACTACAGTCCTTTGGTCAAATCTGGCCCAAGCTTGTTTTAGTAAGTGAAATTTTATTGGAGCGCAGTCACCTCCATTTGTTTACCTATTGAAGTACAGCCTCCCCTTTTGTTTGTATATTGTCTCTTTGTCCTTTCAAACTACAACAGCAGATTCGAGTACTTTCAACAGAATCTAGATGGCTCATAAAACCAAATCTATTTATCTCATTAGTCACATTTGGATGATGATAGTGAATCAACTTATTATTGTGAAGTCTAGTGACATAAAGGAAAGAAACATACTTTTCTCTGTCTTTACTATGGGAGCAGGACCTTTGGGTAACCAATTATTTCATATGGAGAGGTTCTTCTTTCTAGAAATATTTTAGCTAACATACACAGAAGAACTGAAAGAAATTAATAGGTGGGAAATGACAATCAGTAAATGCTACTATCACAAAAGGAGAGTCAAAGGAATTTGGTGTACCTCCTTAAAGAAATAGTACATAAAGTAGTCCCCCCTTATCTCTGGTTTCACTTTTCAAGTTTTCAGTTATTGTCATCTGAAAATATGACATGGAAAAGTCAAACATAAACAATTCGTAAATTTCAAATTACGCATTGTTGTTAGTAGTATGATGAAATCTATCCCCCTCCATTCTACCCGGGTAGTGAATCACTCCTTTGTGCAGTGTCTCCACATTGTATACACTGCCTACCTATTAGTCAGTAGCCCTGTGTGTTTTCATTCAACCTCTCTGGTATTGTAGTACTTGTGCTCAAGTTACACTTTTTTATTTAATGATTGGCCCAAAGTGCAATTGTCGTGATGCTAGCAATTGGGATATGCCAAAAAGAAGCCATAAAGTACTTCCTTTTAGTAAAAAGGTAAAAGTCCCCCACTTCATCATGAAAGTAAACAAACCGTATACTAAAATCTACAGTAAGATCAAATTTTCTATCCATGAAATTGTGAAGAAGGAAAGAGATATTTGTGCTAGGTTTGCTGTGTTGCACCTCACACTGAAAGTTATGGTCGCAGTGCATGACAAGTGTTTCATTAAGAAGGGAAAGGCATTACATTTGTGGGCATAAGCCATGAACTGAAAATGTGTTTCAATTGACAGCAATGCGTTGCACCAGAAAACACTGAGGCAATTTGAAGGCATCAGCAAGAGATCCTCTGAAATGAGTGAGCACATTCATATAACTTTTATTATATTGTTATTATCATTCTATTTTATTATAAGTTATTTTGTTTTACTCCCTTACTATGCTAATTTATAAGTTAAACTTTATCATAGGTACTTATGTATAGGAAAAAAAACATAATACATATAGGGTTAAGTATTATCTGATATTTCAAGCAACTATCGAGCATCTTGGAAAGTAGATATTCTGAGGATAAGAGGATACTGTATCATCTATGATTATTTCTAAAAACAATAACAAAAACCTGGATCTAATCAGGATTCTATTTCTAACTGCTGATTTATAGAAAATAAGGAGTCAGAAAAATATGAAATGAGCCACTGAATATATAGTCCTCAGTATCCAGACTTCAGAAATCTGGATTTTTGAACAAGGTGAATAAAAAGAAGTGACAATGCTGAAGCCTATAGATTAAAAGGACTTAAAAGACCTATCGACCTATTGTAGTGTATAGATGGACCTTATTTGGATCCTGATGTGAATAAAATTTTAATATAAATATTGACAGGATATTGGTTGATATGAAGGAATTTTTGTTAATTTAGGGGCAAGTAAGAAATATATTGTGATTAAGTTTTAACAGTTCTTATATTTAAGAGATACATATTAAAATATTTACAGGTGAAATATGTCTCCGCTCTGCTTCAAAAGAATGGAATGAGGGAGCAATTAGAAGTAAAGGAAAAAATATTTCCCAGGATTTGATAATGTTGAGATGGATATTTGATACATGGAATTTCATTGTAACAGTATCTATAATTTTACTTATGTTTAAGATGACCCATATGGAAAGATTAAAATGTTTTCAATGCCAGTGATGTCAAATTTTGGTAAAGAGTTCTAAATTTTTATTCAATTTTAAATTTTTATTGAGATATTAAATTCAGTTACAGCATAGTCATAAAAGTTTGCAAGTGACTTCATTAATGACTTCTTGGCACAGGCATCACAATCAAATACTTCCTTAATGAATTCAATTTATTCTGTTTATTATCTTTATTCATATGCTATGGGGTAGAGCTCAAAACCATAGGGCAGCTAATTCTGAAGAAAGGATGGACCTTTAAACAATCAATTAACCTTAATTTATATAATGATCTTACTTGCATAGCTAATGGACTGGAAATTGATCATAGGCCATTGACAGTCAAATTTTTAAATAAAACTGTGTTAGAAATACATGAGTCTGTATTTCAGACTGAAGAGGCAATGGTTAGTCATGAAATTTAACAATAATATTCAAGAATCAGGCATTAATAGTTAGCATTAGGCTTTCCAAATATTTGAGAGAATAATTCATGAATTTGCTATTCCTTCTCACCTCTACATGCATAAAGGGGCACATATAAGGATATATGTGTGCATTAGGTAGATTGTTATTATCCTTAGATTTATATTCAAATTACAGTAATGAGAGCAAGTTGTATTATATTCATATATGAGTACTAAATATATTTCTATTCCTAGAAGTCAGAGGTATTTGGTAAAAAATATCAAGTTCCATGACCTAAATATTTACCAAACTTTTCTTCTTAAGTTTAACCACTCATTCGTTTCAAAGAAAGATGACAAATATAATTTTCGATCAACTTTTACAGTTATGTTTATTCGCAACAAGGTAGTTTGCATAATGTAAATTATACTGACTCTAACCTTTTGACTCCTTAGATTTTATAAAAAACATAATCCCCTGCAGTTTAAAGATTTTAAAAACTCAAAGAACTGGTCTGCTATTTTAAACCATTTAATTATGCAAGTGATGCTTAATCACGAAAGACAATTTAATTTCTTTAATTCCAAAGACACACTGTGTATAATCTGATTTTTTGAAGCGTTTTGATTGTAGCTGTGCAGCTAGATCAATAAGTGAGATTCGAAGTAAAGAAAAAGAGTGATTTATTTTTAATGATCATCAGTTGAACTCATATGGGAAATTTTCATGCCTCTTCTACCTTTTACATCCATCTTATTCTTGTTCTCTTCCACTGGCATTTTACGTAACTGTACACTTGTTCTGACTCTCTTCTTTTTTCTTCTTCCCCCTTCTAAAAATGCCGATTGATGGAATGTTGTGATAGGATGTCCAGGAATGGCCCCAAAGTAGAAAAATAAACGTTTGAGATTCTTTTTCCCCCTTCATGCTTTTTCTGAGCCTCTATTCTACTAATGGTTAAATTAAATTTAGTTTTCCTGAGTCTCCTTGACTTTAAAAACTTTGGTGTGATTGCTAAAAAAAAGAAAAAATGGATTGCTTAAGTGCAAAAGATTTTCCTTCAATGAATGGAAAAAAGATAGCCTTTATCCCATTATTGGTAATATCTCACAGAATCTGTGCTGGTCCACTTCACAAGTTGGCTTTGGCTTGCTTTTCTGTGTGGTTAAACTATATCAAACTGAAATATTGAAGAAAGATTTCAAAGTTAAAAGATGTGAGACTGAATCTTCAACTTTTCATTTACTGACAAGTGCCATTTTTAGAAAAGCACTTAGCCTTTTCTCATCATCTTTTCTTTCCTCTTTGTAAAGTGGAGATAATTTTCATTTCCAAGAAATGGGTGTTAATTTAATATAATGTGACATACACAGGTTGATAAATGTCAGTCTTTAATTTCAACATGTGTTTACCTTTATTCTAAGAAAACATAAATACCAGAAACCACACAATTCAGGGAGTGTCTACCAGTCACACACCAATTAATGATACACTAAATGTCAGAGGGTTAGCCAGTACCTCACAGCAGAATGAGAATAAAGTTTATTATCTAACATACTCAAAAAATGAGTGTTCTACAATACTATACACAAAGTCTGAAAATAGCGTGTTATTTTCCTGACATTTCAAGAGTATGAAATCTTCTCAGCGTTGTCATCTATCAGAAACTAAAATAAACGGAAAACACTTCTGAGTGTTCATAATCTTCCTACATTCTTCACTGAGAACTTTTAGACCTATGTATTTCATTAGATGATAAGCAGAACACCATCAATTTATTGAACATCCCTTTCAATAATATCACTTACTTTCCGAAAGAACTCGGAGATTGGCAAGGACCGCTTCAGGGAGTCAGCTTGGACTCATAGCACAAAGCTGGTCCTTGTTTCAAAGTCCAGATGGGCATTCACAAAGATAACACTCATGATGTTATTAATTCGAAAATTATCAAGAATTAAAATACGATTGCTTGGTCATTTTCTTTACACTACAGGAAAAATAATTCTTTTAAAAAGGCACTACGATTTAACAAGCACCTATTTATATTAAGAGAAATGCATAAAAGTGAATACATACTGGTTTTTGAAACCATGTTCCAGAATTGATTGACATCAGTGTTATCCTAAGGGCCTTATAATTCTAGGATTTTTTTTTTTTTTAAGATTCTCCTAACAATTAATGTTTCTCTAATCAATTACATTTGGGAGCAATGCATCGTATACCTCGCACCATAAATTCAGGTGGCCCTCTAATGTACTAAAGGGCTTCCAAATTCTATTTTAAGAAAACACATATAATTTTGTTTCACCAAGTTATTTATGATCTCATTAGATTATTATACTTTTGATAATGTAATGGATCGCATTATTCTGTATATTCTGCTATAAACACATGAGGGAAAAAACAGATATTTTAATGCATTGGTTATTTAGAAAACATGATTTCTTATTTTAAATAGATTAAAATATTTTGCCCTCATGTTCATTTTTCAAAATAAATTTGCTCAAATATAATTGAGCGAGGAGTGGGGCACTTTAGGACATTTTATAATATCCTACTTCTTGCACTCCTGGAATTTTTTCCTCATTTTAGTTTTCTCCACAGCATTTATTACTACCTGAATGCTATATATTTATCAGTTTAATAATTTTTATTGTCTATCTCCACCTATTGGATGGTTAAAGTCTGTGAGAGTAAAAATCTATTTCTTCATTGCTGTAGGGCTCATGGCTGGGAGAATAACTTAATAGGTAATGGATGCTCAATAAACATTTGTGAAGTGAATTAACAACTATTCGTTGAATAAATTGATAAATAAATGAATTGATTGTAAAAAATAGCCATTGCGAGGGAATGAGGGCAATAAGAAGAGCCACTCTGCTATCTTGAGGGGAGAATCACAGAATGAAAGTATCAGAACAGCCCTTCAGGCAGAACTACCATCTTCCAGTAATTTGCCAAAATGAACAACACAAATGGAAGGAGGAAAGGCACCCGCTATATGTTCTCCTGGCCTTTAAGAAAACATGGAGTTGGCTTTTGGCTACATACATGTGAATCTACAAGAAGGGTGATATTGAGATATCAAGGGAATAGGCAATGTTCAAAAAGGAACGCCCCACGAATGCTACCATGGCAAAACTGGAAGACTTTACAATGTTACCTAATAACAGTATGCATTGTTGTAAACAAACAAGTTAAGGGCAAGATTCTTGCTAAGAGAATTAATGGACATATTGAGCATATTAAGCACTCTAAGACCTGCGATCGCTTCCTGAAATGTGCAAAGGAAAATGATCAAAAATAGAAGGAAGCCAAAGAGAATGGTACCTGGGATCAACTGAAGTGCCATCCACCTACACCCAGAGAAGCACACTTTGTGAAGAATGAATAGAATGGAACCTGAGCTGCTGGACCCATTCCCAATGAATTTATCACATGATAGGTTGGAAAAAATAAAATAAAAGACCTCTAATTGAGTAGTGTCCTTTCTCCCATAGAAATATTTAAAGAAAACCAACTGTTCTAATTCATTTGGTGATGACTTTATTATCCAGCTTGAGGGTTTTTTCTTGCTGAAAGATATGAGGTGATTTCTTGTGCAACAATGTATAGTCCATTGGTTATGAAATTGCATCTGCTGAATTACAGTTAAGATCTGAGAAAGTTGATCACTCCTAATTGTGTCATCAATAGCTGTGCTTTAAGGATTAGAAACTTGCCTTTGAAGCCTGCTACTTGAAAATAGATTGTTGAAAGTCCTCTGTTCTTTGTGAGTTATATTTGTCTTCACTTTTCTTGGAACATGCCTCAGAAAGTCACAGTGTTTGTGATAATTTGAAACTAGCCTCCTTTTTTATTTCATGAAGGGAAGACATTTTTGTATAGCAGTTTACAAAATGCATCGCATTGTAAGCACTTTACATAATTTACTGATAAACCTTGGAATAAATAGTGTTTTACCCATATTCCACAAAGGAAGCTGAGTCACATTTAACTTCCCCAAGGTTCCAGTGTACAGAGATTCAAGCCCAGGCAGTCTGGCTCCGTAATCTGGTTTCAATTCCTAGTATTATATTGCCTCATATTGTTGTGTCCAGAATAATCAGACCCAACTTGAGTGCTCTTAACCAGGAGACAGTTTATTAGCCGGCGGCTGTCCTTGCAAAGGAGCAGCCCCGAAATGCCAAGGTACAAGGTTTTTAAGCCCCAAATCCCATTCCTCATTCTGTCTTAAACACAAAGGTCCATCTTTCTCCTATTCACTACCTGTCAACCCACTGGCCAGGTGTGCAAGCGGGAAGTACAGAAGCAGCAAGCTTGTGTCAGAATGTTATGTTCCTATGGGTGACCGCCTATGTTCCCATGGACAGCCAGTGTTCACAAGTGATGCCAAACAGTACTTTCAGCTTATACAATTGATTGTTATGCCATGCGGCAAGCAGGCTTGGCATGCTAAACAGGCAGTTAGCGTATGGTCATTGTTACAAGTTTCATGATTAACAGAATGTGGTTAGGGGTTCCAGAAACTAGACCTAAGTTATAGACTTCCTTTGTCCAGTTTCAGGTTTTAATTATTCTTTAACCCTTTCACATTTCAGCGGGCTATTACATTCCCCACTGGTTTTCTTTAGAATGACTCAATCCTCGAGTCTTATGTTAGAATATTTGGCTAGCGGGTTGGGGCTGATGCTCCTAATATATCACACAAATCCACATGAAATGTAGGCTGGTACATAGTCTGGTTTACTAATATGGGGATGCCCGTTTCTGATTTAATCAATTCCCCTTTGGCCTGCTGAGGTTGATGAAGGTTCCCTTTTACATTATTGATAACAATTAACCCAATTATAATCATTCCCGCGAGAGTCTTATCTTGAGTGGATCCTCTGTGGGTGTTGCTTTCCATTTTTCCTTTTCTGGGGGAGGTTGAGCTGTCTTAAGGCAGGTATGGTGAATCCAATGTCTTTTTCCTGCAACTTTGACAGCTGTTGGTGTGGTCAGGATTACTGGAAACGGATCGTCCCACCGGGGCTCTAGGCTAGCAGGTTGGACATTCTTTATCTACACCCAATCACCTGGATGATGTGGGTGAGGCTGTGATGTCCCCGGAGTCGGTCTAGCAGCTTTAATCAAGCCCTTGACTTGATTTTGGGTTTGTTGCAAGGCCTGTAGAGACTTAAGGAGACTTGTATTATTACTCATTGTAACCTTTTCAATTCCAATTTTAGGGAGTAAAGGGGGAGGTCTCCCAAACATTATTTCATAAGGGGAAATTCCCATAATATATGGAGTACACCGGGCCCGTAACAAAGCAAAAGGAAGAAGGCTCACCCAATTCTCCCCAGTTTCCAGCTTAAATTTAGTTAAAGATTCCTTAAGTGTTCTATTCATCCTTTCTACTTGTCCTGAACTCTGAGGTCTGTAAATACAATGTAATTTCCAATTAATCCCTAATACCTTAGCTAACATTTGACTTGTTTGGGCAATGAATGCCGGGCCATTGTCGGACGCCAATGATAAGGGCAACCCAAATCGAGGCACTATCTCTGATACTAATTTCTTAGCTACTACTTGTGCAGTTTCATGCTTAGTGGGATAGGCCTCAGTCCATCCAGAGTATGTGTCAATAAAAACTAATAGGTACTTAAATCCAAAAGTTCCAGGAGTAACTTCTGTAAAATCAAGCTCCCAGTGCTCTCCAGGTCTCTTTCCCCTGAGTCTCACTCCTTGTTCCGTGGAGGTCCTTCCTTAGTCTATTTGTGCATATACTGCACACCTATTAGCCACGTCCTTGGCTAAATTTTCAGTCCTGGAACATAATAATCCCTTTTCAATAGTTCAATTAACTTGGTTCCTCCTAGATGGGTGGACTGGTGTGTTAAGTCTATTAAGGTCTTTCCCAAAGCCTGAGGAAGGAGCGATCTTCTATCAGGGAGCATTCTCCATTCTTGTTTTCCCTTTTTTTTTTCCCAGTCTTTCACTTAATTCCAAGTCGAATGGGGTATACTCAGGCCTTTCTTCGAAGGCTGGGGGAAGCTTTAAAGGCAAGATGTCTCCAGGCCCCACTGGTTTTCTGGCAGCATCCTTTGCTATCTGATCTGCAAAGGAATTTCCTTGTGCCAGCTCAGGCTCTGCATTTTGGTGTCCAGGACAATGAATTATGGCTACTCTTTTTGGTAGCCAAATGGCTTCTAACAGGGCTAAGATCTCTTCCCTATTTTTAATTTTTTTGCCTCCTGATGTTAAAAGTCCTCTTTCCTTATATAAAGCTCCATGTATGTGGGCAGTAGCAAAGGCATATCTACTGTCAGTATAGATGTTTACAGTTTTATCCTTTCCCCACCGTAAAGCTTGTGTTAGAGCTATAAGTTCAGCCCTCTGTGCCGATGTCCCATGGCTTAGGGCCTGTGCCCATATCACATCCCTGACTGTTACTACGGCCGCCCCGGCATACCTTACTCCGTCGGATACAAAACTGCTTCCGTTGGTAAATAATACCGCATCCGGATTAGGCCACGGCTCATCCTTCAAGTCTGGCCGTAGTCCAGTTACCTGCTCAAGGTGCTGAACACAGTGATGCAATGGAGCCTGCGGGTCATCATCCGGGAGCAGTGTGGCAGGGTTCAGGGCTGCAGTTTTCAAAAACTGGGTCTGTGGGGGATTAAGCAACAGTACCTGGTACTGAGTAATCCGGGCGTTGGAAATCCATCTTTCAGGAGAGCTGCGCAGCATGGCTTCAACTGCATGTGGAACCACAATTTCAATATTTTGGCCCAAGGTCAATTTTAAAGCGTCTTTGGTCAATATAGCAGTAGCAGCTAGTGCTCTCAGGCAACTAGGCCTTCCTCCAGCCACCGGATCTAGTCTCTTTGAGAGATATGCCACTCGTTGCTTAAATAGTGGCTTTTAATTTCTGGAGCAAATCTCTTCCAAGCAAAGGAAAGGGACATTCAGGCATAACTAAAAACGAATGCGTGATGGTTCCCTTTCCCAAGTCAGTAATTTTTGCCTGTGTCCATGGGTATGCCTTCCCTTTCCCAGTGGCTCCTTGAATTACAGTCTTTTCTTTGGATAACAGATCAGCAGTTTCTGTTAAAACTGAGTAAGTTGAACCAGTATCAGCTAAAAAGTTCACAGGTTTGCTCCCTACTTGCAAAGTTACCTTGGGCTCTCGGGGGCTCATTAGATAAGAGCCCTGACGCCCCTATTCATCTTCCAAAAGAATGAGGGGCCTTTTTTCTTTTCACCTCCTGGTTGCTCCTTTTCAGGCACTCATTCTTCCAATGTCCTTTCTTTTTGCAAATAGCACATTGGTCTCTTCCTAGCCTAGGTTTTCTATTTTGGCCTTCTTCGTTGCTAGGTCCCCCTCCATGGTTAGGGTTTTTTTTTTTAAGGAGGTCAGTTTCCTTGTTGTCCCAGAAACATGACCTTTTGCACACCGTCCCTATTGTTAAAGACCTTCTGAGCTATTTCTAATAATTTGGATAAATTTTCTCCCTCAAAACCTTCCAATCTCTGTAACTTCTTTCTAATGTCAGGGGCCGACTGGCTAACAAAGGCTAAATTAATGGCTCTTCTATTGTTGGGGTCCTCCGGGTCAATAGGTGTATATAAGCGGTAAGACTCTAATAGTCTTTCCAAGAATGCTGCAGGTGACTCGTCCTTAGTCTGTATTACTTCACTTACCTTGGACAGATTTATTGGTCTACGTGCAGCAGCCCGGAGTCCCTGTAGCAGAAACTGGCGATACCTTAGGAGAGCCTCCTTACCTTGATCTGTATTTGGATCCCACTGGGGACGTTGAGTCGGAAACACAGCCTGTAACCTGGTTAAGACTGCTGTGGGCTGCCCATTTGGGTCTGTTATTCCTCTAGCCGCCTCCCGCAAAATTCTTTCCTTTTCTTCAGCAGTGAATAAGACCTGTAAGAGCTGTTGGCAATCATCCCAAGTGGGCTGATGGGTAAAGAAAATAGACTCTAAAAGGGAGGTTAGTCCTTGTGGTTTCTCTGAAAAGGATGGCGTTTGCAATTTCCAATTATATAAATCACTAGTACTGAATGGCGAGTAGATGACAGTAGGCTCACCTCCACCTCCTGGAATCACTTTCGATGGGGCTTGAACAGATACTGGCTCTTTCAGGGAGGTTGAATCAGGGGAAGGTGGCCTACGACCCCTAGACCAGGTTACAGGAGGTTCCGGTCCCTCCGGAGGAGGACCTCTACCCCCATTTCCATTGTAGGGTGGCGGATACCAGTTATCCTCTGAGGGAGGTCCCTGCAACACGGGTGCGGGCTTCTTAAAACCCTGGGGTATGGCTGCCATTACAGTAACGGGTGCACGACTGCAATTCTGTAAGTATTTAGGGGCATCAGAAACAACATCAATCCAAACATTAATATAAGGAATTTGGTCAGGATGCCCAGGGTTTCCATAAATCACACCTCAAACCCGGAATGCAGTCTGCATGTTAAATGATCCCTCGGAGGGCCATCCTACTCCGAAGGTCGGCCAATCTAATTGACAAAAGCGCTGCAAATCAAAAGGGGTTACTGAAGCACCATAGGCCCTTGCCCTACAACGAAAATCTTTAAAGTTGTTAAGCATGCACTGTAACGGAGTTAGTTTGCCCTGTGATTGTCCTATAGTTCCACAATAAAGCACACGAAGCAAAACAGAACAAGACAGACACAGACTAACAAACCAGAACAGGACTGAGAAAACTGTCGTCACAGTCTCAGTCGACCGCCGACTTACTTGTCGCGTCCGACGTCCGCACGGTCCTTGGGCCCCCTACCAGAAACTGCCTCAGCACTCCCAGGATCGTGCTCCGCAAAGCGAGAAACCACAGGCGGCGGGCTAGGGCAAGTGCCCTAGAGGCCTCCCCAACCGCAAATGGTCCAGCGCCCTGGTGCACTGATCAATTTTCCCACAACGAGAAGATCTCGCTGGGGCCTCCAAATGTTGTGTCCAGAATAACCAGACCCAACTTGAGTGCTCTTAACCAGGAGACAGTTTATTAGCCGGCGGCTGTCCTTGCAAAGGAGCAGCCTCGAAATGCCAAGATACAAGGTTTTTAAGCCCCAAATCCCATTCCTCATTCTGTCTTAAACACAAAGGTCCATCTTTCTCCTGTTCACTACCTGTCAACCCACTGGTCAGGTGTGCAAGCGGGAAGTACAGAAGCAGAAAGCTTGTGTTAGAATGTTATGTTCCCATGGGTGATTGCCTATGTTCCCATGGACAATAGCCAGTGTTCCCATGGGCGATGGCCAAACAGTAATTTTCAGCTTATATACAATTGATTATTTTTCATGCCACGCAAGCAAGCAGGGTTACACAGGCTAAAATTGGCAGTTAGCGTATGAGCTCATTGTTACAAGTTTCATGATTAAGAGAATGTGGTTAGGGGTTCCAGAAACTAGGCCTAAGTTATAGACTTCCTTTGTCCAGTTTCAGGTTTTAATTATTCTTTAACCCTTTCACATTTCAGCGGGCTATTACACATATTAGTGGGAACATTTTAAAGATAATTTGTATAGTTTAAGCACGTTTAGGTTATTCGGTTACTTCCTGAATATTTTTACTTGGATATGGCACATCTTAAAATCAGCACCGTCGAAAGGGAGTTGATCATATCCTATCCTAGCTGCCTTCAGTTTTCTGTGATAGCTATAGCTATAGTATCTGTTTATTTGAAATAAAAACCTGACTTCTAGTATTCTCTTACCACTAATAGAAAAAAAAGAGAAAGAGAGAAAGTGTCAGAACAGATTGAGAAATCACAGCTTCAGTCAGATGTTGGAAGTCTAAGGGAGAAGGAAGTTCAGTAACATTTAGAGAGGAGGCACAGCAGCACAATAGAGAGGTATAATGTTGTACACTTGCTACACTTACAGCAATTTCTATAATGGTTGGTTGTTGAAGTACTTGAAAAAGGCCTTTATAATTTCCTTGCAAAATGCTTTAACAGAATTAACATTCATTCATTTATGACATATTTAATATTTATGTTATTATTAAAGATATATTAACTATTTTTTGACTAACCATATTATGCCAGGCCATCTAAGTCATCAAAAGGGAAAAACAGAGGACAACTAAGATGTACATATTGAAACAAAGAATGAGTGAGTAAGAGCTTATTCCTAGACCCTCACAAACCATTCTATTCTCAGTGAACCATGATAAGTAGACAAAACTGAAAAGATTTACTTAATTACGATTGCTAATTGTACATCTAATTTCACTGTTTCAGGAAACATTAAACAGTATAAATGTCTTTTATTATGGATGTGGCTCTTTGGGCATTCATAATTATTTATGATTTTAAAGTTTATTTGTGTTTGTCTAAGATAAGACATAGAATACAGGTCTTGGATTGTGCAGAAGAGTGAGAAGAGAGTCCCATAGGTAATAATTCTGACTAAAAGTTGAAAGTGGGATGCATTAATTTTGAAGAAATGTCATGAAAATATATCTATATGAGGAGGAGAAGTCTTCCAGAATTGAATATTTAGTATTTCTGGGTGGGGTGTGGATCACTTTTGTTACTATAACTCAATATTTAGAAAGATTGAGTATGAAGTTACCAATAGATTGAAGTTGGATGCATTTTTCTGTGAAATATTGGGTAAGAAATATTTCACTGTGAAATTAATTTCAAATTCTACTTGACTAGTTTCTGGTGAAAATACCCACTGAGTAAACATCTACTCATTTTCTTCATTTTCTGAAACAATGGAGTACACAATATACTGATTGATGGCCACAGCAGAAATTACAGCAACCCTAATCCTTGTGGTTGCAAATTAACGTAGTGGAGGACCTCTGCAGGTTTAGAGAAAATTAGTAATTTTTTATTGTCCACTTTATCATGATGGAGTCCCGAATTTCATAATAACATATATTAGTTTATGTGTGTGCTTATTTGATTAACACTATTTTCTGAAGTTTTTACGGAAGTACTACTTTAAGACTCCAGCCTTAAAATCATGCAAATGTTCCTTCAAGAATATCTTGTCACCTGTATTGTATTAATTTAAAATGGAACACACTACTCTATTACTACTGCCAGATATCATAAAAACTACTTTTCACTTGTCTGTAAAGTGCCTTCTGGACTGAAAATAATAGATAGATACAATTTGCTACCTCAACTCTTGCTAAAGTAAAATGTTGCTATCATTTTGCTGATGTTATCATAGCAAATGGCTTCCAAATGTTTCTTTCTGGTCTTTACTCATGCTTTATTATAAAGCTATAAGTACTATAAGTATGTGAATAGATGGCATCTCAGAATTTATATTTATTTTGAATTCCCTTTTCTTTGCTTAACTGTAACCACATTATGTACCCAGTACCATGCTATATACTTAATTTCAAAAGTATATTTTCAACAACACATTGTTTCAATCTCAAAAATCTCAATTTCATTATATAACGTGGGCCACTGGCTATCATAACTTTATTTTCAAAAGTGAATGCACTTTTATAGCTCACAGGTATTTATATTATCCAGATTCAACAAATTTAGATTTACTGAATACAAAATTTTAACAATGTCTCTGAGCTTTTTGTATTCCAGTCAACATAACACATCTGATTTCTAATAACCTTTAGCTCCTTTTCACAAACTGATAAGATTATTCCTATTGTTATTTCTTTCACATGGTCTTTTTCTTTTAATACTTTTTTAATACCAACCTATATTATTATCTTCATTTGCTCAGTTTTAATCTAGATTTCACCGAGCAATTATTTAGTGCCTACATTGAAACTTTTTATAACAAAACCCGAGAAACAAGTATAGTCAGGAAAATTAATTACATACAACCTTTCATAAACATCTTGTCCAAATGGCTATGTTCCTTGGCACTATAATTTGTAAATTGATTGACTAAGTGTGAAGCAATCTATCTTATTCGTAGATAAGATAGATAATCAAATAATCAAATAAGCTCCTAATGGTGGTCCATATATTAATTATATGGTCAATAAATATATCTCAATTTACTTTACTCTCCTGTTTCTTTTCTGCCTTCCTTTGTTAACAGTATTCAGATATTGCTTGGATAATCATACCTCCTCCATTTTCAGTCTAACTTATTTGTGTAGGAAGGACCCAATATCTACAATATATGGATAGATACATTTCCTATCTCTGGCCAATGAGGACACTTTATTAATTCTCTTTGTTCAGTATTCATGTGTCATAAATGTCTCATACAAAGCCAATGAAAGTAATGCCCAGTATGTTTGATGTTAACAAGTAAGGAAAAACAAAAAAGGTATTTATTTGGTTTCTTGTTTGTTGTTGTTGTTTTTATTTGTTGTTTTGTTTTGTTTTGTTTTTCCTAGGGTTTTAAAGTTTGTACTCTATGAATAGATTCTTCTTGATAATGATACCGACACAGATGAAATTACTTAGTGTTGAAAATAGATCCTGTACACTTTGCCTAATATTTTAAATGCTGCTGTTCTTAAAGTTTGGTAAACTCATCATGTCATTTAGGGGAAAAAAATAAATTCTCTTTTATTTCTCCTTTATCTACAATTCCTATTCCTTCCAACCAAAGATTTCCAACTACTTTATGAAAAACATGTTTAGACACTTCTTAAGTAAACTATCTGAGATAGCACAATGATATGCTATAAGCAATTTATTTAGTCATTGTCATAGTGTCAGTGCACTGAACAAAGAATAATTTTGTTAACTTTGAGCAAAAAATAAGGGTAGGCTACCATCAAAGGAAGGCACTTATACAAGTGACACTAAGGTTGGTTATGGTGGACTGCTTTGCTTATGAATAGATCCAATGTATGCCATTTTAGATTTTAAAGAGACATTAAGACAATATGCGGTTGGTCACTTTGCTTAGTGGATGACCATGGTGATTGTGAAAGAGAAATCTGAAAAGGGTTAAAATTAGAGAGCTGTGGAAACACAATATTCTCTAAAAAGGCCCTCGATAATTTCCCCCTGCTGATATTCCTACCTTTGAGTCTTCCTCTCCTTTTGCATGAAGGCCAGAGAGTGACTTGTTTCTAACCAATAAAAATTGGCACAGTAGATGGTATGTCACCTCAGTGATTACGTAGACTCTATTTCCTTTGTTGGATTAAATGAAGTGAATACATGGAATCATCTACGTGACAAGTATTAGTGGTGATGTGTGACCAATACTCAGTGAGCATCTGAGGCCCTCAGTCCAATATCACACAAGTAACTGAATCTTACCAAAACCACATGAGCTCAGAAATGTACCCTTCTCTAGTCAAGCCTCACATGAAACCCTAGCAGAGGACATTATCTCATTTCAAACCTGTATAAGACTATGAAACAGAGAATACAGGTGACTAATTCCTAACCTAGAGAAACGTCAAGATGATATATGTGTTTTTTAACATACTGAGTTTGTGTTAATATTGTTATGCTGCAATAGATATCTAATTACATGGCTTTAATAATAAGACCAATGTATTGCTAACTTGAGAAAGATTAAATTGCATATAGCTTATGTTCGATATAAGAAAACATATGTTAGTCATATTCTGGAATAAGATTCATAAATTAAATTTCTTTTTTGTAGAATTAGACATTGCTTAAATTGTTTACCTGTCTTACTTATTACTACAAGAGATAAGAGCTAGGGTTTTGCTTTCCGTATTTATTTTATTGATCCTTATAAAGTACAGAAATATAAAGACTGTAGCCAAAGAACTTTTCTCTTTAAAATGGTAAAATGTCATCTTTTATTTCAAACTTTAAAATTAGTATTTCATGTATATTTTTCTACTCTATGGAGAGAAATGATTAACACCAGAAAAATTAACTGTCATAATTTAAGAAGGAATTTAAATCCAATTCATATCCCTAAAATCATTTAAAATTCTATTTATTAGTATTTAAATGAAACAGATTTACTTCTAGACAAAATATTTCCTCATTAACTTTTGTCTTAATTGTTCCAACATACTTCTTTCTACCAGAATCAAAACATACCTTAGAAATGCAATTTTCTCCAGGCTAGAATTAAATGAGCCTCTACGACAATGAGCATTAGATGACCAAATTTTAATTCTGTTCTATCTGTTGCCAGGCAGGACACATTTTATTTTGGTTTATGCCCTGTAAAGTACCAGTTACATGATTGGGGCATATTACATATTCCCTTTGGAGTCACATATAATTTAAATACAAAATAAAGCAAAAAGAAGTCAAGATCCATAAAATTAGATGGCAGAGAGGAAAGAAAGATAAATAAAATGAATAGAATGAACCGAACATAAATTCATAGAGAAAGTGGATGAAATAAAGAATTGGACACTGCATGTTCTATTTAATAAGAGTAACAACAATGCAGTAAGGCAAATCTAGGGAGATCTTCAAGTTGAAATTAAATTCCAAATTTTATGTGAATTCCATAATCTTAACATTGGCAAGCAATGGAAGTTTTCTTTTTAAAGCATCATCTGACTTGTTTTGATCAACGAGCTTGATCTATGTGCTGCCTGATAGTTTATAAGTCTTAGAGTAAACTATCTTAAAGGTATTTTCCAGTTCGACCATTCTGATTGTTATATAATGAGATTTATCATTTCTCTTTTCTTTCTGTTGAGTACGATCTAAATCTATTGATTAATTTTAGGAGCCTAGAATTATAGCCAAATAAAGGATTTCTTAAAAGGCCAAAAATATCTTTCTCTTGCTATTAATTCATGTAGCTATAATTCATTATCTTATAATAAACCGTGCATCATTAACCCTCTTCCAATTAACTTTCTAACACCTATTGTAAAACAAGTAGCTACTGAGTGTCTGAAATTCAAGAATTCTACTTTTTAAAGCTCGATTTACTGCTGATATAATTGAGAAAAACTTGTTACAATAAAAGAGGCACTTGAAACAGGTACAGCTTTAGTGATGAAGCCTAAGAGTCAAAAGGTCACCTGGATTGCCACTGTCTAGAAAAGGATGCTAAGATCATGTTAGAGGAAATGGTTATATCTTTAACAGATATGGACCTAGACATTGTAGAGACAGCTGGTTTCATATTTTAAAGATGTCTTCCTCAGAGGCCTTCGCCAGAAACTCTCCCACAAGGCTTATCTGAGTTGGGTTTGTTGTCCATGTTCCTGACATATCCCTGATGGCAGCGCTAGCTCATGTTTTCCCCCAAGAACAAAACTTGGGGTGTTATTGGTCATTTTACATAAATCATGCAAATCTTGACTGAAATTAAAAATTACTTAAATTAATACTTAAATAGAGACTGGATCATAATTCAATTAAAACCCTCCGTTTTAATAGATGTCACTTTTCAATTTTATTACTTCATTATCTTACTATTTGCACTGTCCTCGCCACCCCTAAATTTCACATGTAAAACAGCTACATATTTTTAATGAGCAATGAACTTTGTTTTTTAGAGTACTTTTAGGTTTCAAGAAAAATTGAGCCAAGTATAGAGTTCCATGTGCATCACCCACCTCCAGTTTCCCCTAGTATTAATGTCTTGCATTAAAATGGTCCATTTGGTACAATCGATGAACCAATATTGATACTTTACTAACTGAAGTCCACATTTTACACGAGGCTTCATTCTTTGTGTTGTACATGGTACTACATTTAGACTCATGCATAATGTCATATGTCCACCATTACAGAATCATACAGGGCAGGTTTGGTGACCATATAAAATCTCCTGTTCATCTAATCACCTTCCCATCACCTGAATCTGCCATCGCTGATCATTTTATTTTCAGTATACTTTTGTCTTTTTCAAATTATAAATAGTTTAAATTATATAATAAGTAATTAATATTTTGGACTGGCTCTTTTCCTTAACAATATATACTTTAGCTTCCTCCATACCTTTTTGTGGCTTGATACTTTTTATTACTGAATCATGACATTGTAAGGATTTAATACAAACAGCTGCATTTTATGAAGAAGAAAGTGGATCAAAATGACTCCGAATCTCTTATTTGGAAGGAAATCTTTGAAGATAAAGTACAATCCAAGAACGTTAACTGCTACAGAATTTATATGCAATATAATACCACTTAATTATATCACAGATGTATAAACGAATTCATAGATACCCATTTAACATTTTGAATTGATTATTATTTGAAAATATAGAGCACAATAAACCTCTCTCAATTAAATACTTTTGAACATCTTTGTCCCCTGAATAATGGCAGTACTAAAATCAAAGAATTTGCAATTTTCAAATGTTAGACCCAGTTTTACATTTTACATACAGATGATGCAATTATTCTACAATTTAAAATTTATTTTATTGTTGGATTCATGAAGTAATGATAAAAGTAAATGTTATATGTGTCATATAATTATTTTAAATGCCACGTGGTTTAGCATAAACAAATGTTTGTAAACAGATGCTATAAAACTACACTGGGATTCAATCGGGCTCTATTTCTTTCTTTCTACTGAGAGAAATATCATATTTAGTTTGACATGATAGCGTTGAATATATTCATAAAGCAGTACCAATTAAGAAATGGTTTTTATATCTATTATAAGGTAATTTAATGAAAATCAGAAAAAGAAAAACTCCGACTAGTCTCCTATTATTTGTAACCTTGGAGTAATATTGTCAGAGTGATTTAATCTTACATATTTAACTGACAAAAACAGTTTCCGATAGGCATAGAGCAGAAAAGAGATACCAGCTCTCTCAGAATTCTTAAGATGGATTGTAGATAAGAAAATTAAGGATCAAATACTAAGACACTGCTTTTTACATCTTTTCCAAAGTGTGCCTACTG
Organism: Pteropus medius; assembly: GCF_902729225.1. Classification (NCBI taxonomy): domain Eukaryota; kingdom Metazoa; phylum Chordata; class Mammalia; order Chiroptera; family Pteropodidae; genus Pteropus; species Pteropus medius. Next base: position 97,528 of record NW_024343281.1, on the reverse strand, counting down.
TTGTTAAGAGTTTTGCTTCTATTCAAATGCATAAAGTTTCCTCATCTTGAAGAAAGGAAAATGGAACCCCAGGAGTCGTAAATAATTGTCCAAGTTAAGAAAATTATACCAAATCTATATCTGTCTATTTCTTCATTTATTTCACTTATTGTTCTTGATAGAGTTTATCTACTCTCTCTTAGTCATTGCCTCTTGAACTTGAAAACCGTAAGAATTAGCTGAAGAATGCATTAAAATTTTCAAATTTATTTTGATCATACTGAAAGATTCTGATGTAGTAGGACTATGAGGCCAGACCTAACAATGTCATTTGTAAAGATCACTCTTTCAATAATTAAAGAGGCAAAAAGAACTGTCTACCTAGCAAGATTTTTGTAGTGCCCTAAAAAACAGAAAAGGCTATCTTCAGGGAAAGTCATCTCTCATATCAGAGAATAAATCTAAATTAAAATAGAAAACAATCTTACCAAACAAGTGACGTTCTCTGCATGTGGATTTATTTTATATTATAGTAGTAGTTTACAGACAGGTTTTTTAAAATTTTTTAAAATCAAGACTCATAATTATTCCCAAACTAGTGTACTTACTCATTAAATATTAATGCCATTAGCATTAATATGATGAGTAGATGGAAGGCCAGTGGAGGGAGGGAGCAATTGGGGGGATCGTTTTATTAACTATATTGATGTCTAACCAAGGTACTATGTACTTGAAACTAATTTAACTAAATAAATTTTTTAAAATCCCTATGTCCAGACATGTACAGTTTAGATAAAAATGATAGCAATGTACCTCAGTGTATAGGGTAATTTTAAATCTCTTAAATATGAGATCTTAACTAGAACTGCTCTTTTGCCATTTCCTTGGCCCTTGTTATAAAATTGTTTTCATTTTTCATAGTCTATCTGGATTTTAAAGTATGCATTTTTTCAGTTTTTGCAAATTGGACTGTTAGAGTTCTTTATACAATCAACTCTATTTTTATTCTTCAATAGAAAGTGACTCAAAAAACATATTTTTAAATTTAAACTGTCTAAAATTTTGCATTGTCATTGGTACAAGACCAATTAACTTTAATGAGCAAAGGGTGAATTATTTACTCTAAAAGGGAACTGATAAGATTACTATCTTCACTCAAGGGATTTGAATTTTTGAAATAGATGTTGAGATAGTTATATATATAGTATTCTTATTGGATTTGATGTATTAAGTTTGAATAATCCTAGAATTTGAAAATGACTCAATATTTTTTAAAAGATGTTGAGATAGTTATATATATAGTATTCTTATTGGATTTGATGTATTAAGTTTGAATAATCCTAGAATTTGAAAATGACTCAATATTTTTTAAAAGTTAACAAAATATCAACTTCTTCAAGAGGTGAATAAAAATGTTAGGTACATTTGCCTCTTTTCTCTATATAAAAATACAAGTTTGAAATTGTTTTTAGAAAATGATTTTAAAAATATGAACCTTTAAAAATGAACATTTGTACCATTAAAACATGCAAAGTTTATTAGTTTAATAATCAATGTCGATACATTTCCATTTTAAATAAATACTAAAGATATGTCTATATTGCTAGCACATTTGTTTGGAAAAGTTGTAAACAACTGTCTTTACTCAATTTTTTGGTAAATTATGTAAGATACTGCATTTCCCATTCAAAACCAATATTCACATTTAGACTCTCTGATCTATTCCAGATGCATTGACCTTTCCATGATTTTTACCTCTAAAACAGATGACAAGTGAATCCCAGTGTGTGTAAGTCTTAGTTCATCATCCTGAAATGGAGGGCAAATTTCAGTCTTCCAAATGCTAACTCGACCCACAAGAGTTCCTTTATTCTAATATTAGTAATATTATGTGCTTGAATTACTATTCGAATTTTGATATTTCTGTGTGGATTAAATGAAAGATATATAAAATGTATTTTCTGGCTATGACAGTACAACTTTTTCCACAAGATAGAAATGGGTAATTGATGGAAAACCTCTTATCAAATATGAACAGATCATAGCAATGAGATTGTGCCTAACAGATCTCTAACTATAGGAAGCACATTGAACAAGACCCTGTTGCTGTCTGAAGACTATTACTGTGTTTATGTAAAGGTCATGCTTCCTAAAGGCTGCTTACAGATAAGGAATGAGAAAAGCAGAGATGCTCAGGCAGGTCCCTTCCTGGGAGACACAAGACTTATCTGCCATCTCACTATGAATTGAGAACTCCCTGGTCATCATGCAGAATCTCATTGAAATGACAGAGTAGTCATTTAAAAACACAGCAGGCTAGGATTATTCTCTTCCTCTTTTTCACTTGGGGTCAGAAGGCATGTGTTTTGAAGGTTTATCCTGCTTCCCCATCATTTCTCTTACATAGGAATATCACCTAACAATATATTGGCTTGTTAAATCTCATTTTGATGTCTAATTGTTAGAGGACAGACCTGCACTGACAAACACAAGACATTAGGAGATTAATGTTAAAAAGTATTAGTATTTCTAAATATAGAAATTAAATTCAAAGTATTCATAAACATTTACAAAAAGAGTTCTGGGGAAAATAAAGATGAAGAATTGAAAAGATATTAATATGAACTTTAATCTACATTAAAATAGTTATTAACTTATATTGACATATTATAATTGAGATAAATAAATTGAATATATTTAATATATGTTAATTATTGTGGAGACAAAAATGAATGAGAAAACCTTGAGGGTTGTAGTATACTATTATTTAAATATTATTACAATGTAGAAGAATGTCGTATGTTATAGGATATTTTAAGCTAGTATTAAAAATTCCAATTAATATTTCTGTCAGGTCAGCAGCTAAATGGTTGCAATCACTCTTTCCTTCCACATCACAGGCAGACACTACATGGTACAGAGTTCTCTTTCCCAATCCTTGCCAAGATACCTTCTAATAATAAATAGAAAAGCATTATTTGTCGTATCTGTCTTAATCAAAGATTTTTGTTCAATTTTAATGGAAGGATATCAGAATATGCCACCCGAAATTACAACAGTAGAAGTTTAGGACATGCCACCCCAAAATATGTCAATTTCAGGGAGAGATTTTTCTCTGAACTCCTCTTACCTCCAAAAGAAACTCAATTGTCATAGATCCTCTCTCCCTAGGAGCTTCGTCAACTAACAAAGATTGATTCTTATCACTGGACAAGAGAGTAGAGTGGACACAACACCCAGACAAACTTTGTCACAAAATATCAGATCTCCCATCTACTCTTTTAAGAATCCATTTATCTTTCCAAAAAGCGATTTACTCTCCTAGGAGGTTTATAGGCCTCTCTTCCATTTCCCTGTTAAAATAATATTTAATGCTGAATTCTAAAGCCAGCTCTTTGAGTTACTCGATTTTCCTAGGTATCTCCCATGTATACATAAAATATGCATGCTAATAAATTTGTATTTACTATTTCCTTGTTAATCTGTTTTTTTATTACTGAGTCTCAGCTAAGAACTCACAAGTGTCCAGGGACAATGATATTTCCTCCCCTACACAGTCATACTCCCTAAAAGAGGGAGTAAATGCTAAAACTGATGAAGACTCAAAGAAAAGTGCAGAGAAAATATAGTAAGAGGATAACCATAGTCAGAGTAATCTCAGCATAAGCACTGACATACCACCTTTCATATCTATTCAAACATTAGGGGTTCGAATCCCTCTCAACTATAAAGTTAGTTTTTCTTAAAAAAAAAAAAAGACTAGTGGACATTGAGGTAAGAACATTAGAAAAATCAAGTATTAAATTATTATGTTGACTAAATGATCTCTATGGTATATTTCATCCATTATATGATATGACCCTAAGAACAGAATGTTGAAGAGTAAAATGAACATATTTTTGCATAGTTCCAGTGAAAATGAAATTGAAGAAAATAGTTTAAATCAAGATATGAGATTGCATATAGATATAGAGAAACTTCTTAATTGCCTGAATAGTAGTAACTAGAAATTAAGGCTTATTAATTGGAGGGAGGGGCTAATACTTAAACTCAATTCATTAAAAAAAAATTGAAGCCATCTGGAGATGATTTTGAGAAAGAAGGGGTGTTTCAGTAACAAAAGATAAGGAAAATGCCATTATCCATTAACTCCTTAAGAAATGCATTTCAAGAAGAGAGAAAAAATAAATAAATAATTATCTGGGCATGCAAACTCGAAGGCACTGAAATTACTGATATTTCCTTGTCCAAACAGACACCTGAAAGAATCAGATAAAACAGGAATGATGCATTAAAATCAGTATTAGTTACAATTTTGAACTTGTGTGTTGTGTATGCTTCTAAATAATGTGAATGTTATTTACAATCATATAAGATATTAATAAATAATATGTTAATAATAAATTAATAATATAAATAAATACTATACTGTCTGAAGAGTTATCTACTTTCAAAAGTTTTAAGAGGAACACAGTGCATCCTGGGAAATGTAGATGATGATTTAATGGAAGATAAAGCAAATAATGTCTTGATCCTCCATTTAACTTAATTAAATGACTCAAGTAAAGATTGCATAGAAGAGGTCATGAAGTTACAGAAATGAGTCTGTTTCAACTGTAACAATTTCCATAAGAATTAAAGGGAATCAAGTGCATACTTATCTTAAGAATTACTGCAAATTGGCCTTTAAAAAATTAAACATACATCAGTAGGGGCAAATTGCTTTCCCATTATGAGATTCTCCCTACCCAGAAAAATTACTTGAAACCAGACCAGGAGGAAGCAATGTTAGTTCACAGGACTTGAGAAAAGACAAAAATCAAATCTTTTCCTATACATATATAAAAATATCCCAATGTTATAAATTATAAACAAGAATAATAATGTCAGTAATTTCTGTTCTAATCTTGACAAGCGAAATTAGTTCACTTAATATTTAGGGTGGTCTTTGTAAAATCCTCACCTAATTTTACCAACTTCATTATTTATTTTTCAAAGAACCATTATCAGAAAGGATGATTTTAAGTATGAAAACAGAGACATCATAATTAAGTATTTAAAATGAAGGTTTGGTTTTCTGTTGTATTGCTACTTTTGCTTTGGAAAGCTAACCTACTAATTATCTGTCACCAAAAAGTTAGCTGGCAACCCAATAGGATTTTCCTTTAGTAAATATTGAAGTATTTACTATGATGTTTATAATAATTTTAGAAAATGTAACTGATCTATTGCTATATTCCAGCAACCAATCAGGGGTCAGTAAATCAATGTTTAAATATTTTAATTTTAGAAAAAGACCAATGGATTTTGTATCTCTGTCTAGGTAAAAATGATTGCAAAATAGTTCATGCCACCTCTCAAGTCTTTTTGATAGCTTCCACAAACTAGTTTACATCTCATAACCCTGATTTACACTCTGCCATGCTTTATTTTTCAGTTTTCTGTTCTTTTAGTTTTGTGATGAAGATGATTTTACTTCTCTGGAAAATGGAGAAGGCAATTAATTGTAATCAAATAGCCAAACTTTATCACGATGGCCAGAAAGGTTGAGTTTGGAATATGTGGTATCAATCCTTGAGAAGCTAAAACAATTTGAAATGGTTTAAAGCATCCAAAAAGTTCATCTGATATCTGTTTTGAATTCAAAAGAAAAAAATATTAATTCTATTATTATTAGAACACATTCAATTTAACAAATATATATTTAAAAATCTTTCTGTAGTATTATACCATTAGTTCATGTACCCAATTGTATATATTCTTAATAGAAACCAACTTCTTTTAAAATATCTACAATAATCAAAATCTATAATGTGTCTAAAGTTGCACATTTAATGTGCTAGCTCTCCACAAACACTAATTTCCTTTTTCCTCAGTAGTAGAGGTGGATCTTAGACATAGCTGCCTAACAAGGATTAGCATTCCTCTGCCTTTTCAAAGCCCAGTGTGGACACTTGCCAGGATTTTCAAGATAAAAGGTGAGCTGATGTAAAATTTGCAACTTTCACCTCACTTGGTTTGGAAAATCTCTGGATGTCAACTTCTGCCTTTTTCCCTTTCCACGGACGGAAATGACAATGACTGAAGTTATTTTGAAATAGAATGCTAAAGATGGAGTGTGCTAAATTGGCCTAAGTTCCTGAATGACTACATGGAAGAAGAGCATGCAAAGGAGCCAACATTAAACCAAAACACTCATTTTAGACTGTCACATGAGCCCAACTTACTTGTTTCTTTGTTGTTTATATCATTGAAATGTAAGTGTTTCTTTTTGCAGCAGCCTAACGTAACTAATCATTTTCATTCTGAGAGTTCAAGATTTAATGACTGGCCATTGCAACAAAAGAAAAAGATTATTGGGTCAAGGGAAAGGTTTAGGTGAAGAATCCAATTCAAAATTCTAAACTAAACAAACACTTTAGAACCTCTCTTTAATATTTAGTCATATGTTGAATAAGGAATTTAAAACCATCAGCATTGAAGTTAAGACATTCCTGGGTTGCAAATACCAAACCTCAGCTCACAATGCTGTTTACATTGGATGACTGCCTTCCATGTATAACTCATGAGCATCCTCCTCCCACACCCTACAAAAAACGGAAATCTTACCTTATAAATTTGTGTTCACCAAAAATTTGATCACATGAAGAAGTTTTTCTACCAGAAACAATTTTGTATGAGACGTGAACTATTACCCCCACCCTTTTCGGGGTTTATGGCTAGACTTAAGTATTAAACTGACATCAGATAGATTTATAGGAGACATCAGACATAGTTATACAAACTTTACATGTCACGGGAGCCCTCATGAGGAAATGAAGACCCAAAGGTATGACAGAACCTACATGCTATCACATTAAGTTGAACAAAGAGAGAGAGAGAGAGACAGACAGACAGAGACAGAGACAGAGAGACAGAGAGAGAGATAGTTGTAGAAAATAATTAAACTATGTAAGGAGGCTAAAGAAAGACAAGAATGATTTTAACAAGACCTGTTTGTGTAGCAGTCTCTTGGCTTTGACTCCCTGTTAAAGAATTTGTTTTCTCCTTGGGCAGGAAGGGTATCTTTCACAGGGGTATTTTGATCTCCTGTTTCCAGAAAGAAAAAGGAGTTTTGAATACTCTTCTTCCACTTTTTTTTTAAGTTGCTTTTATTATTTTTTGCTCAAATAATCCTTACGCTAAAGTAGCATTAATATGTGTGGCATAATCTGCCATCCAAAATTCCAACATGAGGTATCATTCTGATAATTGGGGATTTATAACAGAGTTTGGCATCTCTGGAAGTTATATGCATCTAGCAGAGCAGGGATATGGATTTGAAAAAATAAGAGAGGAAAGGAGACAGGAAGTTTGCAGCTACCAATCACTCTATTTCTTTTCCTTAAGGAAAGATACTACATGGGCCATCATGACAATCTGAAATACATTGTACTTTTCCAAAGCTAGTCATTGAACTTATAAAACTAGGAAATATTGCAATATAATGAGAAAATTTCTATAGTGATTACTATATTATACCATTAGTTGTTTGATACTTTATAATTGAAATGGTACTAGCTATCATGGTAAATAAGCCCCCAAATTTCTTCTCATATAACATTTCATTGAGGACATTCCTAGTTAGGTAGGTATTCTCCAAGCTGTGATTGAAAAGGCCTAAGCTACTTTTAAATCATATTTCTATAATTATCACCATATGGCTCCCAAGTTTTCCTGATTTTTTTTTTTCCATTTCACACATCGAACAGGAGAAAACGTTAAGTCAGACTTGGAAATGAAGTAGACCATATTGTTCCACACATTTTATTTGGCAGAATTCAGTCACATGGCTCTATATAGCAAGTGAGGCTAGGGAATGTAATCAAACTGTATGTCCTAGAGTAAGAGGAAACCAATGAGGAGGCCCAGGAACTCTCTGCTATGTACTTCTCCAAAAATCTTTGAAAGCATGATAAATGATAAATGATAGAGATGATTGATGAAGAAGAAAATCATCAGCCTTAGAACTTTTTTAATATTTCATTCCAGGTTTTAAGACAAATTTAAGCCTACATACACATTCTGTTTCAGTTATTCCCATTTATTCATACAGTAGTATATTCTGCCAATACTTAAGATGACTTTTTTATTATGCAAATTTCTGAGTGACATCTAGGAAACAAAACAATCCTGTTCATTATCCAAGTACTCTGAATCCATTATGGCAATTCTCTTGCCTCTTACCGTAGGATCTTCTTCATAAACTGCAGGACGCTATGAAATTTCCAAATTGTCTTTATGTGTTAGAGTAAGAAATGCACTGAGACAGCCAGGGCACTACTTGCAATTGTTATAAAAGCTCTTCTCGAAGGCCAAATATTCTTCCCCTTGTGCTCAAATGATTGGTATTAATGTAGATATTCATGCATTTCCACCTGCCTGGATACTGGATATCTACAGGTCCTCATCTCTCTCTCTCTCTCTCTCTCTCACTCGCATACACACACACACACACACACAAAGAATCACACACAGTGGTACCTCACATACCTAGCATGGACCTTATTTGAATTGAGATACTCCGACATTTAAGTGCATGGCACAGCTACATAACTCTCATGGCAGGAGAGCATCGAGGCAGGATGTGGCTGTCCTTGTTTCACCCAGATACAGAAAGACACTCAAGGTCATGATAGTATCTCAGCCAGTCCCTTGAGGACACCTCGGTTTTCATTTCAGGATCTCCAAAGGCCTGGGCCTCCCATACTCTCCTCAGCCCACTGGCATGTCTTGTTCAAGGACAAAAGAGAGTATTCCTGGTTGCATGCCTATAGTAAGGACGTGTGATCTTGCTTTCTGAGCCCCCTGCCAGGCTGAATGAGACATGAGCAAAGTCCATGTCACCTAACCTAGTCCTTGACTGCCCAGCCTGGCTGGGAATTAGGTATAAAGGCAGGCCTGCTCTTGGAAGCGGGGCACTTTCTTAGACCTCACAACCCTTTTCTGAAGGGCAAGAAGTCTAAATGAGGAGGAGGTTGTTGAAAACCGTAAGTGGGCTATGAAATATGTAAGTTGAGGAATGTAGGAGTAGTGTCAGGGTGCTGAAGGTGGGAGAATGGGTAAGCGAAGATTACCTGGAAGTATCAAAGAATCCTGAAGGAAAAGGGAAACAGCCTGCTTAAAAATTCACATGCTTTGGAATGGGACGAGGCATGAAGGTAGAAGCTGGGAGTAGAAGGCAAAAGGAATGAGGGAGTTAGGGAAATGAAGGTGGCTTTGGGGAATGGTCAGGCACAGCAAAAGGCTGGGAGAGGGCAGAGCCCACGGCCTGGCCAACATCAAGTGCACGCACAACAGCTATAATTTATTGACAGCTAGTAGTACCACAAAGGAGCTTTAATTGGGCTACTCACTTGTGCCAGTCCAGGGGCCCAGAGAGGCTGAATTGATATCTATGGGCCCCTGCACGGCCAGAGCTCCCCTCTGATATTTCACCCACCCTGGGCCTTGTGGCTTGCACATTGCATAAGAGCCAAGCAAAAAACAGGCCCAGGGAGAAGAAACACATCCAGAATGGAAGATGCTCCGCTCACACAGTGGCTCCTGGCCCCTTGTTTGTCAGCCCAGAGACTTCAAATGGAAGCATAAATATTGGTGAAAAAGACAGTTTGGGCAGGGAGTGAACTGGAACCCAAATGACTGGCTACCACGCAGGTCCCCTGTTGCCTAGCCAGGTGCTGATTTCCCCGGTCGGGGTATGGCAATGACTTGTGACCCTCCAATACTGGGATATTGACTTGCCTGTCCCCCATGTTGAAAGACAGCACCCACCCATTTCTTGGCCGCTGCCTACCCTGAGACTTGGTTTCCTCATCCTTGTTGGCATTGGAAGCAGAAAGCTCATGATAACAGCCGTGAGAGAGTCTTGAGCAGTGGGCTTCATTCATCAGCAAAGATTTCATTTGTGTGTCCTGAACTTCAAATGAGTGCTCAGTATTCCTGCATACAGCTGAGGCTCCATCAATAGCACACTCTGTGAGTTCCCACTCCATTGAGTTGCACCACATACTCCCCTGCCTCAGCCCTGGGCTGACATGAATAACAGGAGTGCACTCCCCAATGGCCCCATAGTTCCTTGAGACCACATGAGAACCAAGGCTCAGAGCTTCTGCCTCGCCTCCTGCCTAAGGGTCCTCCGATCACTGCAGACCTACTGGGATGCCAGCCTCACCCGCCTTGCATTTATACTCTTTTATCATTCAAGTCGTGTCAGCATCTTCAATCTATTTGCCCAAATGCCACAGGCAGACATCTTCGGCCCAGCGGCTCACGCTGTCGCTGAGCCATATTGCAAAGATGGGTGGTTGCCGAACAGCCCTGGGAATATTAGGGCTGTGTTTTCCTGGAACTCCATCCTCTGCCACTTTCTAGCTGAACAACTCACATAAACATGCAGTGACCCTGGTTCTTTCGACTGGCCCCTCAGCATGCCAAATGAAGGGAAATATGTCATTGAAAGATACAGGGCTTTTCTGATGTTACTTCATGTGGACTTGAAAGTGAGAGCAATATGTAAAGAAACAAAATAAATCAAACGAATTCTGAATTCAAGCAAAAGACCGGGGCTGACCAGAGCCTCATGGTGACGTGAGGAAACCTACATGCGTTGAGAGGGTTAGTGCCAGGGTGATGGTCTACCACCAGGCAGCTGGTGCTAAACACGCAATGGACTCAATGGCTGTGGGTTAATGGTTTGGTATACCTGACCTTTTCCTAAGCTTCTGAAGCCATATATTTTGGCTGGGTTTCATTTGGTCAAAACGACAGACCGCCTCAGGGGTTAGGGCGCCAACCCAATGATGGGCTCTCTGGTGTTGACAGAAATGTGGACCAACTAGAACACCATGTGGACTTGAGGGGATGGTTTTCAGTTGAGTTACAGGGATGGTAGCACAGGACATTGGTGTAAGGTGAGAGGAACTTGAAAATGACTGGCAGACCTGGCGTGTGACCGTTTCATGTGATCATGTCGAACACGTGAATATTCTGATTGGAAAAAGAGTTGAACTCAAAATGGAAGGCTTTAACTCTGAGTGAGAAGTCAGCTTCTCAAAAGCCGGAGATGTTACAGTGTCCTATTTTCTGGATTGAGTAGCCCAGAATGGAGACATGAGGAGAAAGCTGCGATGCTGATGCTGACTCGATGCTCATTCTCTCAAAATTGCACCAAAAAGGAAGCTTTGTGGAAAAATGAACCTTTTTACCAAGGACAAAGGGTACTGGGAAAACCCCTGTCTCCTAGCAGTCGGTTGAAATGATGGCTCCTGGGACTTAGGCAGTACCCCACAGTAGGATATTCCCACCCTGTCAAGATCTTTGCCTCCACCTGAAAATCATCTCTGCTCCCTTCCTTGAAACAATCCCAAATCCTTAAGAAACAATCCAGTACACTTGGATTCTGTGAGGGATATCCTTAAGAGTGGTTCAAAGGTAAAGGCCAGTATTTTATGAGATGAAAATGGGGGTGGGGGAGCGCGAAAGGGGCCTAGGAAATCGACTGTATGGTGACTGGGTGAAACAGTGTCTTCCTGCGCACAGCTGACTGATAGGGAATGCTCAAATTCGAAGTGTGGCTCCTAAAACAGCAGGTCATCTGGACAAGCATGTTCCCACAATCACCTGAAAATCACCAAAACGTTACGAGGAAAAGCATAGGATGAAGTCCGAGGTCAACTCGGAGCAAAGGAAAGCGTCTCTACTCTATGCACAAAAGCCTGTGAGACAAGCCACCGCCAGTCTCCCACGCCAGCCATCTGGGCCTTGGGCTAAACTTTGGCCTGACATTTATTGGGCCTCAAAGGCTGCTCCAAGCTCCCTCTCTTTGGCATCATGAAGCCCTAGTTCTGAGGTGGATTCTGCCCTTAGCCTGGTCAGGCCAGCAGCAAGAGCAGGCGGTTCGCCCCCTGGTGGCCATAGCCATGCAGTGCGTGAAGCTCCCTCCTAATGGTCCTGGGCTGTGGTGTGGGCAGCAGGTGATTGCGGCAGAGGTCTTTGATTCAATTCTTGGGCTTTCGAAATTTAGAGCTTTGATGTAAGCCTGAACAGAGTCCAAGTTTATATTGGTTTGAGGTCCACGATGTCATGGTCTCAGAGGCACACACTTCCAAAGGTGTTCCCTGCAAACAGTCCAACAAAGTAAGCCATCCAACTTGTTACATGCTTCTTTCAGACCTGTCCCAGACTAATGCTTGAAGATCTCTTGGGAGAAAAGATATATGAACCACTCCCACTCATCTGGACATTCAATAATGCAAAGGACACTTTATGCTCACATGCTGGTTTGCACTCACACTTTAGCGAGGACACCAAACACTCTCATCTTTAAACACTTGAAAACTTTAAACCCCCAGACACTCAAGAAATTTTCACACAGGCACACACATGCAGATATTCACACATTTCCACCTGCCTGGATATGCACATGCCAACATCTCTCATCTCTCTCCTCTCTCTCTCTCTCTCTCTTCTCTCTCTCTCTCTCTTCACGACACACACATGCAAACACACACACACACACACATATAATCACAAAGAGTGGTACCTCTCATACCCAGCATGGAGTTTATTTGAACTGAGATCCTCTGATATTTTAGTACCTGGCACAGCTACACAACTACCAGAGCAGGAAGAGCAATGAGGAAGGATGTGGCTGTCCCTGTTTAACTTAGACACAGAAAAACACCCAAGTTCACAATAGTATCCCAGCCAGGCCCTTGAAGATACCTCGGTTTTCACTTCATGGCCTCCAAATGCCTGGGCCTTCTACACTCTCTTCAGTCCACCGCCATACCTTGCTCAAGAACGAAAGGAGGTGGTCCTGGTCGCATGCCTATGGTGAGGACGTGTGGTCTCACTTTCTGAGCCCCCTGCCAGGCTGAAAGAGACATGAACAAACTCCATTTCCCCAGAACCCAGTCCCTGGCTACCCCAACCTACGTGGGCAATGGGCATGAAGGCAGGATTGTGCCCAGAAGCTAGATGATTTCTTGGCTCCCACAGCTTTTCTCTGGGGAGCAAGAGACTAAGGTGAGGATTGGGATTATGAAAAACTAGCTGGAAGTAGGCTGTGAAATAGATAAGTTGAGGAATGTAGGAGTGGTGTCGGGGCGCTGAAGATGGGAGAATGGGTGAGCGAAGAAATGTGGAATTGCTTGCAAGTTTCAAAAGAACCTGAAAGAATAGGGAAACCGCTTGCTTGATAATTCATATACGTTGGAATGAGACAGGAAATGAAGGTGGAATCTGAGAGTAGAAGGCAAAAGCAATGAGTCAGGGAAAAGAACAGGACTTTAGGAGATGGTTAGACACAGCAAAAGACTGGGACGGGGCAGAGCCCATGGCCTGGCTGACATCAAGCGCATGCACAACAGCTGTGATTTATTGAGAGCTAGTCCTTCTACAAAGGAGCTTTAATTGGGCTACTCACCTGTGCCAGTCCAGGGGCCCAGAGAGGCAGAATTGTTATCTCAGGCCCCTGCATAGCCAGAGCTCCCCTCTGATATTTCACCGGCCCTGGGCCTCGTTGCTTGCACATTGCACAAGAGCCAAGCAAAGATAGGCCCAGGGAGAAAGAAACATGTCGAGGATAGAAGATGCCAGCTCAAGGAGTGGCTCCTGGTCTCTTGTTTGTCAGCCCAGAGACTTGGAACAGAAGCATGAATATTAGTGAAATAGAGAGTTTGGGCAAGGAGTGAATTGGCACCTAAATGACTGGCTATCTCGCAGGTCCCCCACGATCTGTCCATGGGCTGATTGCCAGCTGGGGTCGTGACAGTGACTCCTGACCCTGCAATTCCAGGACATTTGCCAGCCTGGCACCCAGGGCGAAAGACAGCATCTGGCCAGCTCTTGCTTAGGGCCTTCCCAAAGACATGATGTCTTCACTCATGCTGGCATAAAGGTGGAAATTTGTTGATAACACCTGTCACGGAGCCTGGAGCAGAGGGCTTCATTTCTCCGCAAAGGTAGCACTAGTGTGTCCTGATCTTCAAGTGAGTGCTCCGTATTCTTGCATACAGCTGAGACTCCTTCAGTAGCCCACTCTGCTGAGGCCCCCCACTACTGCTTCATACCACCTCTTCTCCTGCCTCACCCCGGGCAGATGAGAGGAACAGGGTGTGCACTCTGCACTGGACGAAGAGATTTCAGAGACCACATGAGAATCAAGGCTCAGGCCTTCTGCTTCGTCTCTTGCCTGATGGTCCTCCATTCGCTGCAGGCCTAATGGGAGGCCTGCCTCACCTGCCTTGCATTGACCTCTTTCACCATTCAAGCAGCGTCGGCATCTTCAATCTGTTTGCCTAAATGCCACAGGCTGACTCCTTCGGCCAGAGGCTTGTGCTGATGCTGGTTCATATTGCGATGATAAATGGTCGTCTAAAAGCCCCAGGAATTTCGGAAATGCATTTTCTTGGAACTGCAGCCTCTGCCACTTCCTGGCAGAACACTTCACATAAACATGCTGTGACCCTGGCACTTTTGACTGGCCCCTCAGCCCGCCAAAGGTAGGGAAATATGTCATGGAAAGAAATAGGGCCTTTATGGCTTCACTCTCGTATGTACCTGGAATGGAGGGCAAGACATAAAGTAGCAAAACAACCAAAATGAATTTGACACTCAGACAACTGATCGGGACCAACCATAACCTCAGGGAAGCAAGAAGATAACGACATGTGTACAGAGAGTCAGCGCCAGGGTGGCGCTCAATCCCTGGGTAGCTGGTGCTGAACATGCAACAGCCTCAATGGCTGTGGGCTAATGGGTTGGCACACCTGACCATTTCCTAAGGTTCCTTACCTACATATTTCACCTAGGTTTCATTTGGGTAAAATGACAGACCATTGTGATGATTAGGGCACCAATCCTAAGACAAGCTCTCTGGATTGTATCAATTGGATTTTTGTGTTGAGTTGACAGGATGGTTTTCAGTTTCATGAGAACATGTCCAACACGTGAATCACCTGAATTGAAAATGAGGTGACCTCAATTGTAGGTTTTTGACTCTCAGTAAGAAGTTATCTTCTCCAAAGCCAGAGGCGTTACAGCTTAATACTTTCAACATAGTTAGCCCAGCATTAAGAATTGAAAAGAATGCTATGATGACTTCTCGATGCTTCTTTTATCGATATTTTACAAGAGTGAAACTGTATAGATAAATGAACATTCTCATCAAGGACAAAGTTTACTGGGAGGCATACATAATTTTATCACTGTTTTAGATTACTCATTCTGTTTATAAATTTATACCAAAAGGTGCATATAGATCTATAGATGACTCTTGGCTATGGTTCCATGATCTAGGTGGAATTAATTTAGACTAGTAATGTGCAGCTTTTAAAATTATATTACAGAGGAACATTATTTTGAAGTTAACATTTCTTAAAATAAACATAATTGTTTTTGACATAATATTGGTTATCAAGAAAGTAGTTAATCATAACTGTTCTTTTAATAATAAATAATATACAGCTGTCTCAAGACTGATGCTTTTCTTGAATTTTTATTATTTGAACAATTTCTGCTCTGTAGTATGAACTGTGTTTTGTGTGTTGCAATTGTTTTTAAGTATGTATATCAAAGTGTGTTAAAGTTTGGTCTTTCTATTTTGTCCTCTCGATTGAGAATTACTGCTCCGTCATCTTGCATATAATTATTTCACTGGAAAGATTAATTTGCTTTTTTTAAGAAGCCAATTAACTTTTTGTTATCGATGTGATTGAATTTAACACATTTAAAGTAAGTTTCAGCCCTTATAGAGGCTCATGTTTTCAAAGTAGGTACCAGAGGAATTGTAGAAAAGAGTTTATCATTGGTGAGATATTCCATCATATTCCTGTTTTATTGGTATTTTTTATCATACAGTTGGTAACATAATGTCCTTAAGTTTTCTCTTGTGACAAATAAAAAAATAACATCTATGTGGCAGGATTAATGTGAAGATTAAATAAAAATGTATGTACAATGTCTGCCATCTGGTATGAAGTGCTCCCCCTCTTGTAACCAGGCGGTCCAGTGATTAAACATATACATAGTTAAATTATGCTTCATTTTCTTCCTGTTAATAATTTCCTTAACATTAATTTTTATTACTTTTAATTGCTTTCAATGATGGTGATATGCGATGTCCAGCAGTAGCTCAGTGAAAATCTTGTCTTACATCCTGGAGAAATTCCACACTTCACACAAGAGGAAAATAGATATTAATTCCTATCAGGTTTTAAAATACACAAAGGCTTTTCTTTTGTTTTGGTCTCTAAAAATTGATGCGATATGAATTTACCGTTGAGGTAGACTTTTTATCTATTTTAAGATTTAAAAAATTAACATTACATTTATTTTAAAAGTTAATGTAGTTAAAGGACAAGTTTGTGCAAGGAATATCAGTTTTAGTAATGCTTTGATGAATATTGGATCCATTAAAATTGATAAAAACAATCTCTGAAAAATACAACATGGTTTTTGGGTTTAAAATGCTAATGACTAATGATCTCAATACTGAGAAGTAATATATTTAGTTTCTTGCCAGATACTCTCTATTTTCAAATTTTTGACAGGTATCGGAAGTGATATTTTCAAAAAAAAAATCAGTGATAGAAATGTCCATGAAAAGATAACTGGATAAAGAAGACATGCTACATTTAGATGGTGGAATATTTCATGGCCATAAAAAATGAAATTTTGCCATTCGTGACAACATGGATGGATCTAGAGGGCATTATGCTAAGTGAAATAAGTTAGACTGAGAAAGACAAATACCACATGATTTTACTTATACGTGGAATATACAAAAGAAAATAGTCAAACAGAAAAATTACTTATAGATATAGAACAGAAATTTTCAGATGCAAACTGGAAGTGGGTTTGGGGTACAGATGAAAAAGATGAAGGGATTAAGACAAGTTAGTAGTTACAAAATAGTCACAGGGATGTAAAGTACAGCATACAATCTATAGTCAATAATATTATAATAATATATATAGTGCCAGGTATTAGACATATGAGAGGATCACTTTGTAAGTTATATAAATGTCTAAGCACTATGTTGTACACCTGTTACTAATATAATATTGAATATCAGCTGTAATTGAAAAGAAAAGAAAATTAAAATAAAAACATATTTTTAAAATTCCTTTAAAGATTAAAGAGTGTATCTGTATTTATGTGCATATATTATATCGTATACCTATAGTGTTAGGGTGCACACATTGTCAGGTCCGGCTGCTATAACAGAATAGCACAGACTGTGTGTCTTATACAGCAGACATTTATTTTCTCACAGTTTTGGAAACTGGAAGTCTGAGATCAGGGCACTTGCATGGTCAGGTTCTGGTGAAGACTCTCTTCTGGGTTTACAGAACGCTGCCTTCTCACTTGTCTTCACTTACAGGAAAGTGAGAGCAACCACATACTCTGGTGTCTCTTCTTGGAAGGGCAGTCATGTCAAGATAAGCACCCCACTCTCCATGCCCATCTAAACTTAATTTCCTGCTAAAGTCCCATCAACAAATATTGTTCCATTTAGGGTTAATGCTTCAACGAATGAATTTTAGGGGGATACAATTAAGTCCATGGTGTGTGTGTGTGTGTGTTTAGGAAGTGAAGAATTTATTGAAAATGATGAAAATAAAATTACTGTATTTTAAGATTGCTTCATAATTAGATATAAATGATAAAAAGATTTAGAATGCTCTCCTGAAAACATAGTAGAACTTTCTGTCATGAATGTTTTATTTTTGTCTCTAAGTTAAAACATTAATGTACTTTTATTAGGATGTTAGGTCTCACATGATATAGTTTTCTCACAATGATTTATTGTTCTGGGCATATCATTAAAAGGCAGCCAGTCATTGTACTCCAAAGGTTTTCAACCATGGACGAATATGAAGAACTATTTGGAAATTACAATACACTGTGAAACACAATAATAGAAGCTCACAGCACTGAGGAAGCATATTAGAGAAACATTTAACTGTGTCTGAACATGATCAGCATAGTTTTGAATGTATTTCGAAGGAAAGTAAAGTTTATACACTCTGCAAAAATGTGGAAGGATCTTCCATGCTAAGACTCAGCTATACAGAAGTATAAATAAAGAATATGGGAGACTGCATTGAGTTAGAAAATTTTAGTAGTCTATTCTACCTAGAGTTAATTGGAAGTTATACAATAATACCATTAGAGACTCAAGAGAAATTGAGATTTCATGTAATAAACCACTTTATCATAATCTGGAATTTAGATTTCATTCTTCTGATCATTTCTAAAAACTACCTAAGAATTTATGTTAGAACAGCAGCTATGATATGTAGAAGGAGGTAGGTGATGCACCTGGGAACATTTACTAAACTCAACCATCTAGTTTTCTTCTTTCATAAAAAGCAGCAAATTAAATGATGTAATCTAAATATAAAGAAAATCCTACATAACACATATGTAAGACATTGAGATGTGAACTATACTCAAAACAATAAGAATTACTGGTCAATCTGTTTTAAAGCCTATTTTCTTCATTATGTATATTATTACCAAATCTTTTTCTTTTCTGTTGACATGGCAACCTGTGGACTCTAATTCTTTGCTATAGGACATACAGTTTTCTACTTTTTGAGAATTTCTTTGAATGTTTTCATTTTGGTCTTCTCAAGAAACAAAATAGATGAAAACTCACTTGTGTTTCTCATCAACTCTTCTAGGAGATACTCACTAAAAGTGTACTTTCAATTTGAGGTGGCTCTAAAACTTTCCCAGAGTTTCAGCCCAATAAAATTCCCATTTTTGTTCTCCAAAACTTCTCACCCCATGTCTAGCCATTCCTTGGAAGACTCAAAAGAATGAAAAATATGGTAATATGGTGAAGAACACTTTCCCTTTAAATAAACAAACAATTTTGAGCCTTGTATCTGGGCTTCCATTTGCACCTCATTTCCTTAATAAAAGAAGTATGCCTCCAATCTTCCCTGTCATATTGCTCATTAATATTTCTAGCTAAAACATTGTGGCACTAAGGCCAAGGTCATAGATTTCATCAGGGCATTGCACCTTTAGCTTTCTTTTTCTTTTTAGTAGTCATTATTTACTGCCACCTTTCAAAAATATTTTTCAATGAATAATTAATTTACCATTTCTTACTTTCTTTGCATAGAACTACTAACTGCAAGTGGATTCTATTAATAAAGTTGTTACCTTAGAGAAGAAACAAATAGCCAGTTATTTGGTTCTAAAATTAATAGCAGTCATTTGAGCACAAGGGGAAGAATTTTTGTCTTCAAGAAGACCATTTTTAACAATTGCAAGTAGTGCATAGGCTGTCTCAGTTCATTTCTTAGTCTAAAACATAAAGGTAATTTGGTAATCTGATTGCATCCTGCAGTTTATGAAGATCCTACGTTAAGAGTCAATAGAATTGCCTTAATGGATTCAGTAGTACTTGGAAAATGAACAAGATTGTTTTGTTTTCTAGAAGGCACCCAGAAATTTGCATAATAAAAAGGTCATCTTAAATACTGGCAGAAGATACTACTGTTTGAATGAATGTGAATAACTGAATCAAAATGTGTATGTAGGCTTAAATTTGTCTTAAAACCTGGAATGAACTATTAAAAAAATTCTAAGGCTGATGATTATCTTCTTCATCAATCATCTCTATCATTTCTCAATTATCATGCTTTCAAAGAGTTTGGGAGAAATACATAGCAGAGAGTTCCTGGGCCTCCTCTTTGGTTTCCTCTTACTCCTGGGCATACAGTTTGACTACATTTCCTATCCTCACTTGCTACATAGAGCCATGTGACTGAACTCTGCCAAATAAAATGTGTGACAATATGGTCTACATCATTTCCTGGTCTGACTTAACCTTTTCCCCTGTTAGTTTTCTCCACAGCATTTATTACTACCTAAATGCTATATATTTATTGGTTTAATAATTTTTATTGTCTATCTCCACTTATTAGACGGTTAAAGTCAGTGAGAGCAAGGATCCATTTTTTTATTACTCTATCCTTTATGGCTAGGAGAATACTTAATATGTAATAGCTGCTCAAGAAACATTTGTGAAGTGAATTAACAACTATTTGTTGAATAAATTGATAAATAAATGAATTGATTATAAAAAATAGTCATTGTGAGTTAAAAAGAGTAATACATAGAGTCACTCTGCTAACTTCAAAGGAGAGAACTGATAGAATCATAGAATGAAAGTATCAGAAAAGACCTTCGGGCAGAACCACCATCTTCTAGTAATTCATAAAAATGACCAACACAAACGGAAAAAGGAAAGGCACCCACTATATGGTCTCTTGGTCTTTTACAAAACATGGAGTTGTTCCTTTGGCTACATATATGTGAATCTACAAGAAAGGCAATATTGCAAATACCTAGGGAATGGGCACTGGTCAAAAAGATACACTTCACAAATGTTACCATGGCAAATGTGGAAGTATTTGCAATGTTACCTAGTATACAGTATGCATTGTTGTAAACAAACAAGTTAAGGGCAAGATTCTTACCCAGAGAATTAGTGTACGTATTGAGCATATTAAGCACTCTTAAGACCTGAGACTACTTCCTGAAATGTGCAAAGGAAAACTATCAAAAAAAGAAGGAAGCTAAAGAGAATGGTACCTGGGATCAACTGAAGTGCCATCCTGCTCTACCCAGAGAAGCATATTGTGAGAATGAATGGAATGGAACCTGAGCTGCTGGAGCCCATTTCCTATGAAATCATCACACAATAGTTGGAAAAAATAAAATAAAAGACCTAATTGAGTTGATGTCCCTTCCTCCATAGAAATACTTAAAGAAAACCAATTGTTGTATTTCATTTGATGTCTTTATTATTCAGGTTGAGTGTTTTTTCTTGCTGAAAGATATGAGGTGGTTTCCTGTGCAACAAAGTATAGTCCATTGGTTACGAAATGGCATCTGCTGAATTACAGTTAGATCAGAGAAAGTTGATCACTCCTAATTGTGTCATCAACAGCTGTGCTTTAAGGATTAGGAACTTGCCTTGGAAGCCTGCTACTTGAAAACAGATTGTTGAAAGTCCTCTGTTCTTTATGAGTTACATTTGCTTTCACTTTTCTTGGAACATGCCTCAGAATGTCACAGTGTTTGTGATAATTTGGAAGTAGACTATCTTTTTTTTATTTCAACCAGGGGAAGACATTTTTGTATAGCAGTTTACAAAATGCATTGCATTGTAGGCACTTTACATAATTTACTGATAAACCTTGGAATAAGTAGTGTTTTACCCATATTCCACAAAGGGAGCTGAGTAAACATCTACTCACACTCTTCATCTCCTGAAACAATGAAGTACACAATACACTGATTGATGGTCACAGTAGAAATTACACCAACCCTAAACCCTCTGCTTGCAAATAAACTTAGTGGAGGAACACAGCAGGTTTAGAGAAAATTAGTAATTTTTTATTGTCCACCTTGCCTTGATGGAGTCATGAATTTCATAATAAAATGTATTAGTTTATGTTTGTGCTTGTTTGATTAATACGACTTCAAGTTTTTAAGGAAGTACTACATTAAGACTTTAGCCCTAAAAAACTTTGTTCTAAACCATGCAAACACTCCTTTAAGAATGTCTTGTTGCCTGCATTGTTTTTAATTTAAAATGGAATACACTACTCTACTACTTTATTATCTGCCAGTTATCATAAAAAAAATTCTTTTCTCTTGTTTATAAAGCACTTTCTGGACTGAAAACAATAGATAGATACAATTAGCTACCTCAACTCTTGTTAAAATAAAATGTTGCTATTGTGTGGCTGATGTTTACATAGCAAATGGCTTCCAAATGTTTCTTTCTGGTCTTTACTCATGCTTTATTATAAAGCTGTAAGTACTATAAGCATGAGAAGAGATGGCATCTTAGAATTCATATTTATTTTGAATTCCCTTTTTTGCTATTTACTAAATTTTAAAAATATATTTTCAACAACACATTGTTTCAATCTCAAAAATCTCAATTTCATTATATAATGTGGGTCACTGGCTATCAAAACTTTATTTTCAAAAGTGAATGCAAATAATCTCACTTTTATAATTCACAGGTATTTATATTACCCAGCTTCAATAGATTTAGATTACTGAATTTTAACAACGTCTCTGAGCCTTTGTGTATTCTAGTCTATAAAACCCATCTGATTTCTGATAACCTTTAGCTTCTTTCCACAAACTGATAAGATTATTCCTATTGTTATTCCTTTCACGTGGTCTTTTCTTTTCATTCTTACTCTTTAATACCAAACTACATTTTTATCTTCATTTGCTCAGTTCTAATCTAGATTGCAGTGGGCAATTATATCATGCCTACATTGAAACCTTTTATAACAAAACCCGAGAAACAAGTATAGTCAGGAAAATTAATTACGTACAACCTCTCGTAAATAGCTTGTCCAAATTGCTATGCTCTTTGGCACTATAATGTATAAATTGATTGTCTAAGGCTGAAGCAATCTATCTTATTCATAGATGCTCTAGCACCTAATGGTGGTCCATATATTAATTATAAGGTCAATAAATATATCTCAATTTACTTTACTCTCCTGTATCTTTTCTGCCTTCCTTTGTTAATAGAATTCAGATATTGCTTGGATAATCATACCTCCTCCATTCTTATTCTAATTCGTTTATGTAGGACTGACTCAATAACTAGGATATAGGATAGACACATTTCCTATCTCTGGCCAACGAGGACTCAAAATCTATGGGACACAGCAACAGCAGTCCTAAGAGTGAAATTCATAGCAATACATGTCAACCTCAAAAAACAAGTAAAAGCTCAAATAAACAATCTAACCTTACACTGAAAAGAACAAGAAAAGGAACAGCAAACATAACCCAATATGAAAAGAAGTAAAAAATATTAAAGATTTGAGTGGAAATAAACAAAATAGAGTCTAGAAAAACAATACAAAAGATTAATAAAACAAAAAACTGGTCTCAACAAATTTAAGATGATTTAAATCATATCAACCATCATCTCCGATCTCAATGGTATAAAACTAGAAATCGACTACAAGAAAAAACCTGGAAAATACACAAACAAATGGAGGCTAAATAACACGCTACTAAACAATGAATGGGTTATCAATGAGATCAAGGAAGAAATAAAAAAAATCTAGAGACAAATGAAAATGAAAACACAATGACTCAAAATCTATGGGACACAGCAAAAGCAATCCTAAGAGGGAAATTCATAGCAATACAGGTCTACCTCAAGAAATAAGAAAATGCTTAAATAAACAATCTAACCTTGCACTGAAAAGAACTAGAAAAGGAACAGCAAACAGAGCCCAATGTGAAGAGAAGGAAGAAAATAATAAATATTAGAGTGGCAATAAATGAAATAGAGTCTAGGAAAACAACACAAAAGATTAATAAAACAAAAAGCTATTTTTTTAAAGGATAAACAAAATTGACAGACCCTTAACCAGACTCATCAAGGACAAAAGAGAGAGGACTCAAATAAAAATCAGAAATGAAAAAAGAAGAGAAATATCTACAAACTCCACAGAAATACAAACAATCATAAGAAAATACTACAAGAAATTATATGCCAACAAATTGAGACAATCTGGAAGATGGTCACATTCATAGAAACATACAATCTCCCAAGAACTGGGTCAAGAAGAAACAGAAAATCTGAACCAACTGATTACCAGCAATGAAATAGATTCAGTAATCAAAAATCTCCCAAAAAACAAAAGTCCTGGACCAAGTGGCTTCATAGGTAAATTTTACCAAACGGTTATACAAGAATTAACATCTATTCTTCTCAATCTATTCCAAAAACTTCAAGAGTAGAGAAGGCTCCCTGACTCTTTTTGAGGCCACCATTACCATGATTCCAAACCCAGACAAAGACATTACAAAAAAAGAAAATATATGCCGATATCTCTTAAGAACATTGATGCAAAAATCCTCAACAAAATATTAGCAAACTGAATTCAATAATACATTAAAACCGTCATAAATCATGATCAAGTTGGATTTATTCCTGGGATGCATGGTTGGTACAATATCTGCCAGTCAATTAAGGTGATACATCACATTAACAAATTGAAAGATAAAAACCATATGATCATATCAGTAGATGCAGTAAATGTGTTTGACAAAATCCAGCATCCACTCTCAGCAAGTGGGGATATAAGAAATATACATCAACATACTAAATGTCATGTATGACAAACCTACAGCTAATATCATACTCAATGGGGAAAGGCTAAAAGTGTGTTCCTTAAGATCAGGAACAAGATAAGGGTGCCCAGTTTCACCACTCCTCTTCAATATTGTATTGGAAGGCTAGCCATAGCAATCAGACAAGAAAGAAGAATAAAAGGTTTCTGAATTGGAAGGGAAGAAGAATAACTCTCGCTATTTGCCAATGTCATGGTACTCTATATAGAGAACCCTAAAAATTCTACCAAAAACTGTTAGAACTGATCAATGAATTCAGTAAATTGGCAGATTTCAAAATAAATATTCAGAAGTCAGTGGCATTGTTATACACCAATGATGTACATTCTGAAAGAGAAAGTAAGAAAACAATCTCATTTACAATTGCTTTAAAAACAATAAAATACCTGGGAATCAAATTAACCAAGGAGGTAAAAGACTGTTCTCAGAAAATTATAAGTTATTGAAAAAAGACATGGAAAAGGATACAAATAAATGGAAGCACATACCATGCTCATGGGTAGGAAGAATCAACATCATTCAAATGGCCATACTACCCAAAGCAGTCTATAGATTCAATGCAATCCCTATCAAAACACCAATGACATTTTTCTGAGAGCTAGACTAAATAATCCAAAAATGTACACAGAAGCATAAAAGACCTCAATAGTCACTGCAATCTTGAGAAAGAAGAATAAAGTTGGAGGTATCTCACTCCCTCATATCAAACTATACTACAAGGCAATAGTAATCAAAATCACATGGTATTGGCATAAAAACAAATACATTGAACAATGGAACAGAATAGAGACTCCAGAAATGAAATCATGCCTATAAACTCACTTAGTATATGACAAAGGAGGTAACAATATACAGTATGGTAAAGACAGTGTCTTCTATAAATGGTGTTGGGAAATTGGACAGCAAAAAAGAAAGAAAGAAAGAAACTGAATCACCTTCTAACACTGTATACAAGAATAGTCTCAAAATGGATTCAAGACATAAATGTAAGACCCAAAATCATAAAAGTCTAGAAGAAAATATAGGCAGTAAACTCTCTGATATTGCTAACAGTAATTTCTTTTGTGATATATCTTCCTGGGAAAGGGAAACAAAAGACAAAATAAACAAATAGGATTACATCAAACTAAAAACTTTTTGCACAGCGAAGAAAACCATCAACAAAAAAAAAGAAAGCAAACTGATTTGGAGAAGATAGTCACTATGATACATCTCATCAAAGATTAATTTAATATCCAAAATATTGAAAAAATTCATACAACTCAACAACAACAAAAACCCAAACGATCCAATTAAACAGTTGGCAGAAGATCTGAATGGCTGCTTCTTCAAAGAGAAAATACAGATGGCCAATAGACATATGAAAAGATGCTCAAGATCACTAATCATTAGAGAAATGCAAATTAAACCACAATGCAATATCACCTGCCACCTGTCAGAATGACTATCATCAATAAATCAAAGTACAAGTGTTGGCGAGGATGAGGAGAAAAAGCAATCCTCATACATTGCTGTTGGGATTGAAAATTGGTACAGCCGCTTTGGAAAACAGTCTAAAGGTTCTCAAAAAATTAAAAATGGATATAACTTTTGACCCAGCAATTGCAGTTCTGGGATTTATCCAAAAAAAACCAACACAATAATTCAGAAAAATCAATGCACCCTAATATTCAACACCACAGTTTACAATAGCCAATAAATGGAAGCAACCTAAAATCCCATAAACAGATGATTGGATAAAGAAGTTATGGTTCATATGTACAATAGAATATTAGCCATTAAAAAAAATAAAATCCTACTATTTGCAATGACATGGAAGGACCTAGAGCTTATTATGCTGAGTGGAAAAAAAAAGTTAGAGAAAGATAAATATCATATGATTTCACTTATATGTGGAATCTATGGAACAAAAAGGACAAACTTATCAAAAACTGTCTCACAAATATGGAGGACAGATTGGTGAGGGACAGAGGGGCTGGGGTACTGGGGGGCTGGGAGAATGGGTTGAAGGGTTAAATAAGTACAAATTAGTAGATGATGGATAGAATTGGCATAGTCATTACATAATGGAGAAACTTCAAACATTAACTGTGAGCTTTTATAATATTGCTTATTCTGTCATTAAGAGGAAAATTAGTATTTTATATTGATGGTAAATGTGATTTCTAGAAAGATAAATCTACTCTGGTTTCAAGGGCGAATGATAAAATAACTGAGCATTCAACAGAATGGTGTTTTTAATGACATTCATTGTGCATGCTGAATTGAACATTTTGAGTCTGAGATTACCATCATCTGATAGGTAAAAAAAGAGAACACTTCTGATAGAAGAGCTAACAAAGACTGTGAACATTTATTGAGAGATTTCAGGGAGCCAGGCACTGTACTCAGTGCTTCATATGCACTTTTTCATTTATCTTCATAAGAATTTTGGTAGTATTGTAATCAGTGGCAGACCTGATGCCTAGAGAAATTACGAAACTTGTCCAAGGTTGTTCAAACTAGTAGTGGTTAAAAGATAAAAATGTAGGTTTGCCATTATTATTACGCTTTAGGAAAGAGAAAGATATCAACTTCAATAGTAAAACTTTGTTTGGATGGTCTATATATTTTGTATTCATTAATCTTATTCTACATGATCTTAGGTTTTAGCATATTTATGATTTGATTAAACTTTTCATTAATATTGTCTTAAATGAAAAGGTCCCTCGTTTTTTTTAGTAATTGACAGAAGCAGCAGAAGCTACCATTCATTTCCTGTCTAGAGATGTTCCCTTTTTATTGATTGATTGATTAATTGATTGCACCTTTGGTCTCAGCCTCTTCTCACAGTCTAATTTTAGCTCGAATCTTCTAAAATATTAAAGCCATAAGGAGCCTCTCCCTCAAAAGTGGTTACCTCAGAATGGGCTGGACTTGCCCTACTCAGCTGTTTCTTACTCCTGCAGTGAATGTGTTCTGAGCTCACTGCCAGAGTTTTCTGTGTCTGAAAGGCACACCGTTCTTTTTCTGTGATGCCTCTCTTTTACTGAGTGGCTAAGTCCTTCTTCTAAGACATCCATCCTTCCACTTATTCTTCCTGGCCAGCTCAGATTCCTCATGAGAGCTCTATAATATAAAACATCAAAAAAGTCTCTGCCTGTACTCATACATCCTGCAAGACTCATCAATCTGTTACTGATCTGTGAACATTATCACTCAATTTTTAGATCATAAACCCACTCTCTGGCTTCCAATTCTGGATTCTGAAACCTAGAACCAGATAAACCCATGAGCTTTTTCATCCTAACTTGCATTCCCTCTGTTGACCCCATCTTCCAGATCTAACCTACCATATGTAATTGCTGTTATCTGTCAGTCACTGTTACCAGTAACATAGTGCTCCATCTGCCTGAATCATGCTTCCTTGCTAGAAATCATAACAAATCTATGTAGCATTGTTTCACCAAGCATTAAAAGCAGATAATTCCTTAATATTAACAAAAAACTAACAAAACAATATGAAATCTTCCATTTTGTCAAAATTATTTTATTATATCTTTCATGAAAAGCTTAATATCACCATAAAGTTGAATAACCTTCCTTTTGTTTCTATTGATTCAGAGCTTTATAAACATTTCGATAATGTTATTTTTCAAATTATATCTCTGCAATTAACTAGCATCTAATCAAATAGAACATTATTGGGCTCCTACTCAAATTAACAACTATTCGGATTGGATTTGTTGTTCCTTTTCTAGTACTTTATATAAAATGACTTAGGAAATTTGAATAATATTTCCTGAATGAATTTGTTTACATTATATTTCTAAGATCCATCCAAATCATTGTCTATATTCATATTCATTTTCATTGCTCCATAGAATCTCATTGCACAAAAATAATGGTTAATGTATCATATGTACTATTGAATGATATTTAGGTTGTTTTAAATTTTTGATATGACGAATACTGTACATGCCTACACTACAATGAGTGAACTTTTTGTACATATTGTTTATCAGCACATGAGTAGATATTCTCAGTAAGAGAATATGCATATGTTCACACTTAACTGATGATGTTAAACTGTTTGCCCAAATGTTGTATGAATTTATATCTCTTCAGCAAAATCTGAGAATTTCAGTTTTTTTGAATTTGGTTTTGTCTGTCTTTTTAAATTAATTAATTAATTAATAGATAGATTGATTTTATGGTAATATTGGTTAACAAAATCCAGTAAGTTTCATCTGTACATTTTACCAGTAACGTATATATATATATTTAAACTCTGTTCACCTTTGATAGTTACATTTCCCTCTCTTACAACACATTTCACCCCTTTAATCCAGTCTACTTCCTTCCTCACCACATCCTCCTACCCTCCGAATTCCACTATTTTATTCCAGGTCCGTGTCTCTCTGTTTGTTTGCTTTGTTCGTTGTTTTAGGTTTATATCGCATATACAAATAATATCATGTTATTTTCAACTTTTCTCTCTGGCTTATTTCACTTAGCATGACTATCTCAAGGTCCATCCATGTTGTCACAAATGGCAGTATTTCATCACTTCTTATGACTGAGTAATATTCTGTTGTATATATGTACCACAGCTTCTTTATCTAATCATCTATCGTAGGACACTTCAGTTGCTTCCATGTCCTAGCTTCTGTTCATAGTGCTGCTATGAACATCAGTGTGAAAATACCTTTTTAGATATGAGTTTTCAAATCTTTGGGATAAATACCCAGGAGAGGAAATTCTGGATCATAGGGCAGATCAATATTATCTGTCTTTTTTATTTTAACCCTTCTGATGAACATGTGATACTTTCTTGTGATTTATTTTACAATTCCCTAGTAGATAATAATTTTGAATGTCCCCCCACCTCTCTCTCTCTCTATATGTATATATATACACGTATATATGTATGTATTTTTTTCTTTTTTTCTCTTTTTATATGTTACTGGGTTCCTAAAAGGCCATGTTTATCTATGAAAAATATATCCTGAGAATGAATGAAATGACACAAATATAAAAGAGTTGTAAGTTTACAAAAACTAGTGTAGTTACCACATCAAGTTTCAGGAACTACTTAACCCTTTGAGATTTATTATTCTTATTCACTAGAATGCATTTTTGTGAAGCAAGACATTTCTCTGCCTGTTTTTGAAAAAAAGAAAAAGATAAGTCTCTTTCAAGTTTTCAGATCTACATTGACTTATGAACAAAAGAAAGTAAATTCTATTCTTGTTATATACATAATCTTGCTCCTGGCTTACTGGATTCATTAATGTAAATTAATTACAACTACTAAGGAATCTCCCAATCTTTATGATATATTTGAAATTAATTTTATTTCATAATACGTATTAAATAAATGTAGCACTTTATTCTTCTTATAGGCGATACAAATAGGCAGTTCAAAATAAAAATATATTTAGAGAAGTATAAATAAACATTTTTAAAATGCTCAATGTAATCATTTTCTTAGATTTGTGTTACAGAATCAGGTAAGTAGCACACAAAGTTAACTGGAGTTTTAAGAAATTATAGGACATTTTCATACAAAAGTAATTCTTACTTACCTGAAATATCTTTGGGATTGTGCCTTGCAATGCAGTCTGTACTTTCAAAAAAATTCAGAGAATGTTAAATTGAGTGTGAATATTGCAGACAGATCTTCACCAGATAATGCTAAATACAATTCTTGAAATATAAGCAAGGATCCAAAATAATCACTTGTTGACAACATATAAAAACTGATACGCAAAATTCAAGCTTGACTCAAAAGATAATATCTCATATCAACCCTGAGACTGGACTCAGAAAGGAAGCTTTGTGGAAAAATGAAACTTCTCGCTGAGGACAAAGGGTACTGGGAAGGCCTCTGTCTCCTAGGAGTTGGGTTGAATGATGGCTCCGGGGACTCAGGCAGTTCCCGACAGTTGAATATACCTGCCCTGTCAGGGTTTTTGAATCTGCCTGAAACAAAGCTCCACTTCCTACATGAAACAATTCTGAATCCTTTAGAAACAATCCAGGACGCATGTATTCTGTGAGGGAAACCAACAAGGGTTTCAAGCGCAAAGACCAGTCCAGGATGAGATGAGAATTGGAGTAGGGAAGGGCAAAAGGGGCCCTAGAGGATCCACTGTATGGTGATTGGGAGATACAGAGTATTCCTACGCACAGCTGACTGATAGAGAACGCTCAAATTTCAAAGCTGGCCACTAGAAAAGCAGGTCTTCTGGGATAAGTATGTTCCCACAATCACCTAAAAATTACCAGAAAGTTATGAGGGGAAGGCTAGAATGAAGCTCGAGGTCAACTCGGAGCAAAGGAAAGTGTCTCTAATCTCTGTGAGACAAGCAACCGCCAGTCCGCGACCCCAGCCAACAGGGCCCTGGGCAAAATTTTGGCCTGATGTTTATTGGTCTCCTTGGGCCACAAAGGCCCCGCTGGGCTCCCTCCCTTTGGCGATAGGAGGCCCTAGTTCTGAGATGGATTCAGACATTAACCTGGGCTGGCCAGCAGCAAGAGCAGGCTGTTCGCCCCCTGGTGGCCATAGCCATTCAGTGCGTGAAGCTCCCTCCTAATGGTCCTGGGCTGTGGTGTGGGCCACAGTCCATTCCGGAAGAGGTCCTTGACTCAATTCTTGGACTTTTTGAAATGTAGATCCTTAATGTAAGCCTGGACGGAGTCCAAGTTTATATTGGATTGAAGTCCATGACATCATGGTCTGAGAGGTACACACCTCCCAACGTGTTCCCTGCCTACAGTCCAGCCACAGTGAGCCACGCAGCAAACTCTAACAATAAAACTGAGAGGATTCCCCTCACTTTTCACATGTTTCTATGAGACCAGGCCCACCCAATGTTTACAAGTCTCTCTGGAGAAAAGATATATGAAACACTCATCTTGGACATTCAGATAAGCAAAGGACACTTTATGCTCACATGCTGGTTTGCACTCACACTTTAGTAAGGACACCAAAGACTCACATCTTTAAACACCTGAAAACAACTGGACGCTCAAACTTTCACACAGGCACACACATGCAAATATTCATGCATTTCCACCTGCCTGGATAGCTACATGCCCACATCTCTCCCTCTCTCACTCACATACACACACACACACACACACACACACACACACACACACACACACACACACACACACACACACACAGTAGAACCTCTCATACCCAGCATGGAGTTTATTTGAACTGAGATCCTCTGATATTTTAGTACCTGGCCCAGCTACACAACTCCCAGAGCAGGAAGAGCAATGAGGAAGGATGTGGCTGTCCTGTTTAACTCAGACACAGAAAGACACCCAAGTTCACGATAATATTCCAGCCAGGCCCTTGAAGATACCTCAGTTTTCAATTCATGGCCTCCAAATGCCTGAGCATTCTACACTCTCTTTAGCCCACCACCAAGGACGAAAGAGGGCGTGTCTGGTCGCATGCCTATGGTGAGGACGTGTGGTCTCGCTTTCTGAGCCCCCTGCCAGGCTGAAAGAGACATGAACAAACTCCATTTCCCCAGAACTTAGTCCCTGGCTGCCCCAACCTATTTGGGCAATGGGCAAGAAGGCAGGCCTGCTCCTGGAAACTGGGTGCTTTCTTGGCTCCCATGGCTTTTCTCTGGAGGTCAGGAGACTAAGGTGAGGATTGAGATTATGAAAAACCGGCCAGAAGTAGGCTGTAAAATAGGTAAATTGAGGAATGTAGGAGTGGTGTCGGAGTGCTGAAGATGGGAGAATGGGTGAGCGAAGGAATGGGGAATTGTCTGCAAGTTTCAAAAAAACCTGAAAGAATAGGGAAACCGCCTGCTTGATAATTCATATGCATTGGTATGGGACAGAAAATGAATGTGGAATCTGAGAGTAGAAGGCAAAAGCAATGAGTCAGGGAAAAGAACAGGACTTTAGGAGATGGTTAGACACAGCAAAAGGCTGGAAGAGGGCAGAGCCCACGGCCTGGCCCACATCAAGCGCATGCACAACAGCTGTGATTTATTGAAAACAGTCCTTCCACAAAGGAGCTTTAATTGGGCTGCTCACCTGTGCCAGTCCAATGGCCAGAGGCTGAATTGTTATCTCGGGCTCCTGCACAGCCAGAGCTCCCCTCTGATATTTCACTTGCCCTGGGCCTAGTTGCTCGAACATTGCACAAGAGCCAAACAAAGTCAGGCCCAGGGAGAAAGAAATATGTCCAGAATAGAAGATGCCCCACTCAAAGAGTGGCTCCTGGTCCCTTGTTTGTCAGCCCAGAGACTTGGAACAGAAGCATGAATATTGGTGAAATAGAGAGTTTTGGCAGGGAGTAAACTGGCACCTAAATGACTGGCTGCCTCGCAGGTCCCCCACGATCTGTCCATGGGCTGATTGCCAGCTGGGGTCGTGACAGTGACTCCTGACCCTGCAATTCCAGGACATTTGCCAGCCTGGCACCCAGGACGAAAGACAGCATCTGGCCAGCTCTTGCTCAGGGCCTTCCCCGAGACTTGGTGTCTTCAGTCATGCTGGCATTGAAGGTGGAAATTCGTTGATAACAGCTGTGATGGAACCTGGAGCAGAGGGCTTCATTTCTCTGCAAAGGTTGCACTTGTGTGTCCTGAACTTCAAGTGAGTGCTCCGTATTCTTGCATACAGCTGAGGCTCCTTCAGTAGCCCACTCTGCTGAGGCCCCCCCACTACTGCTTCATACCACCTCTTCTCCTGCCTCACCCCAGGCAGACGAGAGGGACAGGGTGTGCACTCTGCACTGGACGAAGAGATTTCAGAGACCACATAAGAACCAAGGCTCAGGCCTTCTGTTTCGTCTCTTGCTTGATGGTCCTCCATTCACTGCAGGCCTAATGGGAGGCCTGCCTCACCTGCCTTGCATTGACCTCTTTCACCATTCAAGTAGCGTCGGCATCTTCAATCTGTTTGCCTAAATGCCACAGGCTGACTCCTTCGGCCAGAGGCCTGTGCTGATGCTGGTTCTTATTGTGATGATAAATGGTCGTCTAAAAGCCCCAGGAATTTCGGAAATGCATTTTCTTGGAACTGCAGCCTCAGCCACTTCCTGGCAGAATACTTCACATAAACATACTGTGACCCTGGCACTTTTGACTGGCCCCTCAGCCCGCCAAAGGTAGGGAAATATGTCATGGAAAGAAATAGGGCCTTTATGGCTTCGCTCTCGTGTGTACCTGGAATGGAGGGCAAGACATAAAGTAGCAAAACAACTGAAACAAATTCTGAAACTCAGATGACCGACCAAGGCCAAGCACGGCCTCAGGGTAGCGGGAGGATAACGACATGTGTACAGAGGGTCAGCGCTAGGGTGGCAGTCAAACCCCGGGTAGCTGGTGTTGAACATGCAACAGCCTCAATGGCTGTGGGCTAATGGGTTGGCACACTTGACCTTTTCCTAAAGTTCCCTAGCTACATATTTCACCTAGGTTTCATTTGGGTAAAGTGACAGACCATTATGATGATTATGGCACCGACACCAAGATGGGCTCTCAGGCACTAGAGAAATGGGTACCAATTGGATTGCTGTGTTGAGTTGACAGGATGGTTTTCAGTTTTATGAGAACATGTCCAACACATGAATCACCTGAATTGAAAATGAGGTGACCTCAATTGTAGGTTTTTGACTCTCAGTAAGAAGTTATCTTCTCCAAAGCCAGAGGCGTTACAGCTTAATACTTTCAGTATAGTTAGCCCAGCATTAAGAATCGAAAAGAATGCTATGATGATTTCTCGATACTTCTTTTATCCATATTTTACAAGAGTGAACCTGTATAGATAAATGAACATTCTCATCAAGGACAAAGTTTACTGGCGAGGCATACATAATTTTATCACTGTTTTAGAATAATCGTTCTGTTTGTAAATTTATACCAAAAGGTACATTTAGATCTATGGATGACCCTTGGCTATGGTTCCAAGATCTAGGTAGAATTAATTTAGACTAGTAATGTGCAGCTTTTAAAATTATATTACAGAGGAACACATCATTTTGAAATTAACATTTCTTAAAATAAACATAATTGTTTTTGACATAATATTGGTTATCAAGAAAGTAGTTAATCATAACTGTTCTTTTAGTAATAAATAATATACAGCTGTCTCAAGACATGCTTTTCTTGAGTTTTTATTATTTGAACAATTTCTGCTCTGTAGTATGAACTGTGTTTTGTGTGTTGCAATTGTTTTTAAGTATGTATATCAAAGTGTGTTAAAGTTTGGTCTTTCTATTTTGTCCTCCCGATTAAGAATTACTGCTCCGTCATCTTGCATATAATTATTTCACTGGAAAGATTAATTTGCTTTTTTTAAGAAGCCAATTAACTTTTTGTTATCGACGTGATTGAATTTAACACATTTAAAATAAGTTTCAGCCCTTATAGAGGCTCATGTTTTCAATGTAGGCACCAGAGGAATTGTAGAAAAGAGTTTATCATTGGTGAGATATTTTATCATATTCCTGTTTTACTGATATTTTTCATCATAGAGTTAGTAACTTAATGTCCTTAAGTTTTGTCTTGTGACAAATAAAAAAATAACATCTATGTGGCAGGATTATTGTGAAGATTAAATGAAAATATACGTACAATGTCTGCCAACTGGTATGAAGTGCTCCCCCTCCTGTAACCATGCAGTCCAGTGATTAAACATACACATAGTTAAATTATGCTTCATTTTCTTCCTGTTAATAATTTCCTTAACATTAATCTTTATTACAATTTATTGCTTTCGATGATGGTGATATGCGATGTCCAGCAGTAGCTCAGTGAAAATCTTGTCTTACATCCTGGAGAAATTCCACACTTCACACAAGAGGAAAATAGATATTAATTCCTATCAGGTTTTAAAATACACAAAGGCTTTTCTTTTGTTTTGGTCTCTAAAAATTGATGCGATATGAATTTACCGTTGAGGTAGACTTTTTATCTATTTTAAGATTTAAAAAATTAACATTACATTTATTTTAAAAGTTAATGTAGTTAAAGGACAAGTTTGTGCAAGGAATATCAGTTTTAGTAATGCTTTGATGAATATTGGATCCATTAAAATTGATAAAAACAATCTCTGAAAAATACAACATGGTTTTTGGGTTTAAAATGCTAATGACTAATGATCTCGATATTGAGAAGCAGATGTTTAGTTTCTTGCCAGATACTCTATATTTTCAAATTTTTGACAGGTATCGGAAGTGATACTTTCAAAAAAAAATCAGTGATAGAAATGTCCATGAAAAGATAACTGGATAAAGAAGACATGCTACATTTAGATGGTAACATGCTACATATAATTATTTCACTGGAAATAATTATATGTCAAGAAAAGACACGCTACATTTAGATGGAATATTTCATGGCTATAAAAAATGAAATTTTGCTATTTGCGACAACATGGATGGATATAGAGGGCATTATGCTAAGT
The DNA here is from genome assembly GCF_902729225.1 of Pteropus medius. Taxonomy (NCBI): domain Eukaryota; kingdom Metazoa; phylum Chordata; class Mammalia; order Chiroptera; family Pteropodidae; genus Pteropus; species Pteropus medius. The sequence goes on along the minus strand of NW_024343281.1, from coordinate 61,864 downwards.
GAAATAAGTTAGACTGAGAAAGATAAATACCACATGATTTTACTTATACGTGGAATATACAAAAGAAAATAGTCAAACAGAAAAATTACTTATAGATATAGAGCAGAAATTTTCAGATGCAAACTGGAAGTGAGTTTGGGGTACAGATGAAAAAGATGAAGGGATTAAGACAAGTTAGTAGTTACAAAATAGTCACAGGGATGTAAAGTAGAGCATAGAATCTATAGTCAAAAATATTATAATAATATGTAGTGCCGGGTACTAGATTTATGAGGAGATCACTTTTGTAAGTTATATAAATGTCTAAGCACTATGTTGTACACCTGTTACTAATATAATATTGAATATCAGCTGTAATTGAAAAGAAAAGAAAATTAAAATTAAAAGAGATTTTTAAAATTCCTTTAAAGATTAAAGAGTGTATCTATATTTATGTGCATATATTATATCGTATAGCTATAGAGTTAGTATGCACACTTAGTCAAGTCAGGCTGCTATAACAGACTATCATAGACTTGGTGTCTTATATAGCAGACATTTATTTTCTTACAGTTCTGGAGACTGGAAGTCTGAGATCAGGACACTTGCATGGTCAGGTTCTGGTGAGGACTCTCTTCTGGGTTTACGGAACGCTGCCTTCTCACATGTCCTCACTTACAGGAAAGTGAGAGAAAGCAAGCAAGTTCTCTGGTGTCTATTATTTGAAGGGCAGTCATGTCCAGATAAGGGCTGTACTCTCCTGGCCCATCTAAACCTAATTCTTGCTAAAGGCCCATCTCCAAATATTGTTCCATTTAGGGTTAATGCTTCAACGTATGAATTTTAGGGGATAAAAATCAGTCCATGGTGTGTGTGTGTGTGTGTATGTATTTTTTCAATAAATCCTTCAGTTCCTAAAGAATGAAATTAAAATTACTGTATATTAGGATTGCTTTATAATTACATATGAGTGATAGAAAGATTTAGAATGCTCTCCTGAAAACAATAGAATTTACTTTCATGATTGTTTTGTTTTTGTCTCCAACTTAAAACAATAGTGTACTTTTATTAGTATGTTAGTACTCACAGGATTTCTCACAATGATTTATTCTTCTGTACATATCATTAAAAGGCAGCTAGTCATTGTATTCCAGGGGCTTTCAACCATGGAGGGATTTGAAGAACAATATGAAAATTATAATACACTGCGAAACACAATAATGGAAGCTCACAGTACTGAGAAAGCATGTTAGAAAAACATTTAACTGTGTCTGAACATGGTCACCATAGTTTTGAACTGTATATCGAAGGAAAGTAAAGTTTAGCCACTCTGCAAAAATGTGGAAGGATCTTCCATGCTAAGACTCAGCATATGTGGAAGTATAAATAAGGAATACAGGAGACTGCATTGAGTTCAGAAAATTTTAGTTGTTTATTCTACCTAGAGTTAAATGGAAGTTATACAATGATATCAATTGAGACTCAAGAGAAATGAAGATTTCATATAATAGACCACTTTATCATAATCTGGAATTTAGATTTCATTCCTCTGATCATTTCTAAAAACTACCTAAGAACTTTAAGTTTGAGCAGGGGCTATGACAATGTAGGAAGAGGTATGATGCACCAGGGAACATTTACTACACTCAATCAACTAGTTTTTTCCTTTCATAAAATCTTGTCTTTATAATACCTAAGCAGCAAATTAAGTCATGTAATCTAAATATAGCAGAAAGTCCTACATAACAAATATGTAAGACATTGAGATGTAAACTATATTCAAAATATTAAGAATTACTGGTCAATCTGTGTTAAAGGCTATTTTCTTCATTATATATATATTATTACCAAATCCCTTCCTTTTTTGTTGATATAGTATCCTGTGGGCTCTAATTCTATGCTATGGGACATACAGTTTTCTACTTTTTGAGAATTTCCTTGAATGTCTTCACTTTGATCTTCTCAAGAACCAAGATAGATAAAAACTCACTTGTGTTTCTCACCAACTTATCTAGCAGATACAAAAAAATGTACTTTCTATTTGAAATGAGTCTAAAAGTTCCTTACAGTTTCAACCCAATAAAATTCCCATCTTTGTTCTCCAAAACTTCTCACCCCATGTCTAGTCATTCTTTGGAAGACTCAAGAGGAAAAAAAAAAAAAAAGATGATGCAGAACACTTTCCCTTTAAATAAACTCAACCAATTGTGTGCCTTTTCTTTGGGCTTTCATTTGGAACTCATTTTCTTAATAGAAGTATGCCTCCAGTCTTCCTTCTCATGTTGCTCATTAACATTTCTAGCTAAAACATTGTGACACTAAGGTCAAGATCATAGATTTCATCAGGGTATTGCACCTTTAGCTTTTTCTCTGTTAGTTGTCTTCATTTACTGCCACCTCTTAAAATGTTTTTTCAATGAATAATTTACCATTTCTTACTTTCTTTGCATAGAACTACTAACTGCAAGTGGATTCTATTAATAAAGTTGTTACCTTAGAGAAGAAACAAGTAGCCAGTTATTTGGTTCTAAAATTAATAGCAGTCATTTGAACACAAAGGGAAGAATTTTTGGCCTTCGTGAAGACCTTTTGTAACAACTGCAAGTAGTGCCCTGGCTGTCTCAGTTCATTTCTTAGTCTAACACATGAAGGCAATTTGCATCCTGCATCTTATGAAGAAAATCCTACATTCCCTAGCCTCACTTGCTAGATAGAACCATGTGACTGAATTCTGCCAAATAAAATGTGGAACAATATGGTCTACTTGATTTCCAGGTCTGACTTAACCTTTTCCCCTGTTCAATGTGTGAAATGTCACAAAAAAAAATCAGGAAAACTTGGGAGCCATATGTTGATAATTATAGAGAGATGATATAAAAGTAGCTTAGGCCTTTCAATCACAGCTTGGAGAATACCTACCTAACTAGGAATGTCCTCAATGAAATGTTATATGAGAAGAAATTTAGGGGCTTATTTACCATGATAGCTAGTACCATTTCAATTATAAAGTATCAAACAACTAATGGTATAATATAGTAATCACTATAGAAATTTTCTCATTATATTGCAATATTTCCTAGTTTGGCAGTTTAAAAACAGCATTCATGGTAGAAAACTTCTACCATGTATATGTGTGTGTGTGTATGTATGTATGTGTGTGTGTGTGTGTATATATATGTGTGTGTGTGTGTGTATATATATATATATATATATATATATATATATATATATACTTTATAAGTTCGATGACTAGTTTTGGAAAAATACACTGTATTTCAGATTGTCATGATGGCCAATATAGTATCTTTCCTTAAGGAAAGAGAATGATTGGTAGCTACAAACTTCCTGTCTCCTTTCCTCTTATTTTTTCAAATCCATATCCCTGCTCAGCTAGATGCAAAAACTTCCAGAGATGCCAAAATCTGTTATAAATCCCCAATTATCAGGATGATACCTCATGTTAGAATTTTGGATGGCAGAATATGCCACACATATTAAAGCTACTCTGGTGTAAGGATTATTTGAGCTAAAAGCAACTTAAAAAATCAAGTGCAAGAAGGACATTCGAATCTCCCTTTTCTTCCTGGAAACAGAATTTCAAAATACCTCTGTGAAAGATGCCCTTCCTGCCCAAGGAGAAAACAAATTCTTTAACACGGAGTCAAAGCCAAGAGACTGCTATACAAACAGGCCTTGTTAAAATCATTCTTGTCTCCCTTTAGCCTCCTTACATAGTTTAATTATTTTCTACAACTAACTCTCTCTCTCTTTCTCTCTGTCTCTGTCTCTGTCTCTTTGTTCAACTTAATGTGATCGCATGTAGGTTTTGTCATAGCTTTGGGTCTTCATTTCCTCATGATGGCTCCCATGGCATGTAAAGTTTGTATAACTATCTGTGCTGCCTCCTATAAATCTACCTAATGTCAATTTAATACTTAAGTCTAGCCAAAAACCCTAAAAGGGTGGGGGTAATAGTTCACCTCCCATACAAAATTGTTTCTGGTAGAAAAATATCCTCTTCATATGATCAAATTTGGGGAGAACACAAATTTATAATGTAAGATTTCTGTTCTTTATAGGATGTGGGAGGAGGATGCTCATGAGTTATATATACATGGAAGGCAGTCATCCAACGTAAGCAGCATTGTGAGCTGAGGGTTGGTATCTACAACTCGGGAATGTCAATGCTGACGGTTTTGAATTCCTTAGGAAAAATTAGTTTTCAACATACGACTAAGTATTAAAGAGAGGTTCTAAAGTATTTATTTAGTTTAGAATTTTGAATTGGATTCTTCACCTAAACCTCTCCCTTGACTCAATAATCTTTTTCTTTCTTTGCAATGGCAGGCATTAAATCTGGAACTCTCAGAATGAAAATGATTAGTTAGTTTAGGCTGCTGCAAAAAGAAAAAAACTTACATTTCAATGATATAAACAACAAAGAAACAAGTAAGTTGGGCTCATGTGACAGTCTAAAATGAGTGTTTCGGTTTAATGTTGCTCATTTGCATGCTCTTCTTCCATGTAGTCATTCAGGAACTTAGGCCAATTTGGTACCCTCCATCTTTAGCATTCTGTTTCAAAATGACTTCAATCATTATCATTTCCGTCCATGGAAAGGGAAAAAGGCAGAAGTTGACATCCAGAGATTTTCCAAACCAAGTGAGGTGAAAGTTGCAAATTTTACATCAGCTCACATTTTATCTTGAAAATCCTGGCAAGTGTACACACTGGCTTAGAAAAAGGCAGAGGGATGCTAGTCCTTGTTAGGCAGCTATGTCTAAGTTCCACCTTTATTACTGAGAAAAAAGGAAAATGGTGTTTGTGGAGAACTAGCACATTAGATATGCAACTTTAGACACATCACAGATTTTGATTGTTGTAGATATTATTGGTTTCTATTAAGAATATATACAACTGGGTACATGAACTAATACTACAGTAAGATTTTTAAATATATATTTGTTAAATTGAATGTGTTCTAATAATAATAGAATTAATATTTTTTTCCTTTGAATTCAAAACACATCAGATGAAATTTTTTGGATGTTTTAAACCATTTCAAATTGTTTTAGCTTCTTAAGTATTGATATCACATATTCCAAACTCAACCTTTCTGGATTTCGAGCTAAAGTTTGGCTATTTGATTATAGTTGATTGCCTTCTCCATTTTCCAGAAAAGAATAATTTTCATCACAAAAGTAAAAGAAAAGAAAACTGAAAAATAAAGCATGGCAGAGTGTAAATCAGAATTATGAGATGCAAACTAGTTTGTGGAAGCTATCAAAAAGACTTGAGAGGTGGCATGAACTATTTTGCAATCATTTTTACCTAGACAGAGATACAAAATCCATTGGTCTTTTTCTAAAATTAAAATATTTAAACATTGATTTACTGACCCCTGATTGGTTGCTGGAATATAGCAATAGATCTGTTACATTTTCTAAAATTATTATAAACATCATAGTAAATACTTCAATATTTACTAAAGGAAAACCCTATTGGGTTCCCAGCTAACTTTTTGGTGACAGATAATTAGTACGTAACCTTACCAAAGCAAAAGTAGCAATACAACAGAAAACGAAAACTTCATTTTATAAACTTAATTATGATGTCTCTGTTTTCATACTTAAAAACTTCCTTTCTGCTAATGCTTCTTTGAAAAATAAATAAATAAATGAAGTTGGTAAAATTAGGTGAGGATTTTGCAAAGACCACCCTAAATGTTAAGCAAAGTAATTTCACTTGTCAAGAGTAGAACAGAAATTTCTGACATTATTTTTCTTGTTTATAATTTATAATATTGAGATTTTTTATATATGTGTAGGAAAAGATTTCGTTTTTGTCTTTTCTCAAGTCCTATAATCTAAAGTTGTTTCCTCTTGGTCTGGTTTCCAGTAATTTTTCTGGGTAGGGGGAATCTCATGATGGGAAAGCAATTTGCCCCCTACCAATGTATGTTTACTTTTTTAAAGGCCAGATTGCAGCAATTCTTAAGATAAGAATGCACTTGATTCCCTTTAATTCTTATGGAAATTGTCACAGCTGAAATAGATTCATTTCTGTAACTTCATGACCTCTTCTATGCAATCTTTACTTGAATCATTTAATTAAGTTAAATGGAGGATCAAGACATTATTTGCTTTATCTTTCATTAAATGATCATCTACATTTCCCAAGACACTGAGTTCCTCTTAAAACTTTTGAAAGTATATAACTCTTCAGACAATATAGTATTTTTACATTATTGATTTATTAGTAGCATATTATTTATTAATATCTTATATGATTATAAATAACATTCACATTATTTAGAAGCATAACAACACACAATTTCAAAATTGTAACTAATACTGATTTTAATGCATCATTCCTGTTTTATTTGGCTCTTTTGGGTGTCTGTTTGGACAAGGAAATATCAGTAATTTCAGTGCCTTTGAGTTTGCATGCCCAGATAATTATTTATTTTTTCTCTCTTTTCTTGAAACAAATTTTTAAAGGAGTTAATGGGTAATGGCATTTTCTTTATCTTTTGTTATTGAAACACCCCTTCTTTCTCAAAATCATCTCCAGATGGCTTCAATTTTTTTTTTAATGAATTGATTTTTAGTATTAGCCCCTCTCTCCCATAAATAAGCCTTACTTATTAGATATTACCATTCAGGCAATTAAGCAGTTTCCCTATATCTATATGCAATCTCATATCTTGATTTAAACCATTTTCTTCAATTTGATTTTCACTGGAAGTAGGGAAAAATATGTTAATTTTACTCTTCAACATTCTGTTCTTAGGGTAGTATCATATAATGGATGAAATATACCATAGAGATCATTTAGTCAACATAATAATTTAATACTTGATTTTTCTAATGTTCTTACCTCAATATCCACTAGTCTTTTTTAAAAAACTTACTTTACAGTTGGGAGGAACTTTACACCCTAATGTTTGAATAGATGTGAAAGTTGGTATGTCAGTGCTTATGGTGAGATTCTTATGACTATGGTTTTCCTCTTACTATATTTTCTCTCCACTTTTCTTTGAGTCTTCATCAATTTTAGCATTCACTCTCTTTTTTAGGGAGTATGACTGTATAGGGGAGGAAATATCATTGTCCCTGGACCGTTCTGAGTTCTTAGCTGAGATTCTGTAATAAAAAACAGATTAATAAGAAAATAGCAAATGCAAATTTATTAACATGTATATTTTATGTATACATGGGAGATGCCTAGGAAAAATGAGTAACTCAAAAAGGTGGCTTTAGAATTCAGAATTAAATATTATCTTAACAGGGAAATGAAAGCGAGGAGTATAATCCTCTTAGGAGAGTAAACAGCTTTTTGGGAAGATAAATGTATTCTTAGAAGAGTAGATGGAAGATCTGATATTTTGTGACAAATTTTGTCTAGGTGTTGTGTCCACACTAGTCTCTTGTCCAGTGATAAGAATCAATCTTTGTTAGTTGATGAAGCTCCTAGAGAGAGAGGATCTATGACAATTGAGTTTCTTTTGGAGGTAAGAGGAGTTCAGAGAAAACCTCTCCTTAAAGGTGCTGTTTTGTAATTGCCTGGAGCTCAAAGTAATCAACATATCAAAGTGACATATTTTGGAGTGTCATGTCGTAAACTTCTACTGTTGTAATTTCGGATGGCATATTCTGATACCCTTCCATTAAAATTGAACAAAAATCTTTGATTAAGACAGATACGACAAATAATGCTTTTCTATTTATTATTAGAAGGTATCATGGCAAGGATTGGGAAAGAGAACTCTGTACCATGTAGTGTCTGCCTGTGATGTGGAAGGAAAGAGTGATTGCAACCATTTAGCTGCTGACATGACGGATATATTAATTGGAGTTTCTAATACTAGTTTAAAATATCCTATAACATATGGCACTCTTCTACATTGTAATAATATTTAAATAATGGTATACTATAATCCTCAAGATTTTCTTATTCATTTTTGTCTCCACAATAATTAACATATGTTAAATATATTCAATTTATTTATCTCAGTTATTATGTCAATATATGTTAATACCTATTTTAGTATAGATTAAAGTTCATATTAATATCTTTTCAAATTCTTATTTTCCCCAGAACTCTTTTTGTAAATGTTTATGAATACTTCGAATTTAATTTCTATATTTAGAAATACTAATACTTTTTAACATTAATCTCCTAATGTCCTGTGTTTGTCAGTGCAGGTCTGTCCTCTAACAAGTAGACATCAAAATGAGATTTAAAAAGCCAATATATTGTTATGGGATATTCCTGTGTGAGAGAAATGATGAGGAAGCAGAGTAAACCTTCAAACACATGCCTTCTGACCCGAAGGGAGAGAATAATCCTAGCCTGCTGTGTTTTTAAATGACTACTCTGTCATTTCAATGAGATTCTGCATGATGACCAGGGAGTCCTCAATTCATGGTGAGATGGCAGATAAGTCTTGTGTCTCCCAGGAAGGGACCTGCCTGAGCATCTCTGCTTTTCTTATTCCTTATCTGTAAGCAGCCCTTAGTAAGCATGACCTTTACAAAAGGCTTCAGACAGCAACAGGATCTTGTTCAATGTGCTTCCTATAGTTGGAGATCTATGAGGCACAATCTCATTGCTATGATCTGTTCATATCTGATAAGAGGTTTTCCATCAATTACCCATTTCTATCTTGTGGAAAAAGTTGTACTGTCATAGTCAGAAAATACATTTTATATATCTTTCATTTAATCCACACAGAAATATCAAAATTCGAATAGTAATTCAAGCACATAATATTACTAATATTAGAACAAAGGAACTCTTGTGGGTCGAGTTAGCATTTGGAAGACTGAAATTTGTCCTCCATTTCAGGATGATGAACTAAGACTTACACTTGTCATCTTGTCATCTGCTTTAGAGGTAAAAATCATGGAAAGGTCAATGCATCTGGAATAGATCAGAGAGTCTAAATGTGAATATTGGTTTTGAATGGGAAATGCAGTATCTTACATAATTTACCAAAAAAATTGAGTAAAGACAGTTGCTTATAACTTTTCCAAACAAATGTGCTAGCAATATAGATATACCTTTAGTATTTATTTAAAATGGAAATGTATTGACATTGATTATTAAACTAATAATCTTTGCATGTTTTAATGCTACATATGTTCATTTTTAAAGATTCATATTTTTAAATCATTTTCTATAAAAACAATTTCAAACTTGTATTTTTATATAGAGAAAAGAGGCAAATGTACCTAACATTTTTATTCACCTCTTGAAGAAGTTGATATTTTGTTAACTTTTAAAAAATATTGAGTCATTTTCAATTTCTAGGATTATTCAAACTTAATACATCAAATCCAATAAGAATACTATATATATAACTATCTCAACATCTTTTTCAAAAATTCAAATCCCTTGAGTGAAGATAGTAATCTTATCAGTTCCCTTTTAGAGTAAATAATTCACCCTTTGCTCATTAAAGTTAATTGGTCTTGTACGAATGACAATGCAAAATTTTAGACAGTTTGTATTTAAAAATATGTTTTTTGAGGCGCTTTCTATTGAAGAATAAAAATAGAGTTGATTTTATAAAGAACTATAAAGGACTAGCAGTTCAATTTGCAAAAACAGAGAAAAAGCATACTTTACAATCCAGATAGATTATGAAAAATGAAAATAATTTTATAACAAGGGCCAAGGAAATGGCAAAAGAGCAGTTGTAGTTAAGATCTCATATTTAAGAGATTTAAAATGACCCTTTACACTGAGGTACATTGCCATCATTCTTATCTAAACAGTACAAGTCTGGACTAATGGTTTTTTAAAAATATATTTAGTTAAATTAGATTCAAGTACACAGTACATTGATTAGACATCAATATAGTTAATAAAATGATCCACCCAATTGCTCCCTCCCTCCCTTGGCCCTCCACCTAGCCATCATATTAATGCTAACTGCATTTCCTCTGATGTTGGACTTAGGGATATTAAATGAGTAAGTACACTAGTTCAGGAAGAACTATGAGTCTTGATTTTAAAAAATGAAAAAAACTATCTGTAAACTATTACTTTAATATAAAATAAATCCACATGCAGAGAGCATCACTTGTTTGGTAAGATTGTTTTCTATTTTAATTTAGATTTATTCTCCGATATGAGAAATGACTTTCCCTGAAGATATCCTTTTCTGTCCTTTTAGGGCACTACTAAAATCTTGCTATGAAGACAGTTCTTTTTGCCTCTTTAACTATTGAAGGAGTGATCTTTACAAATGACATTCCTAGGCGTGGTCTCATAGTCCTACTAAATCAGAATCTTTCAGTATGATCAAAACAAATCTGAAAATTTTAATAAGTTCTTCAGCTAATTCTTATGGTTTTCAGGTTTAAGAGCCAATGACTAAGAGAGAGTAGATAAACTCTATCGGGAACAATAAATGAAACAAAGACATAGACAGATGTAGCTTTGATTAAGTTTTCTGAACTTGGACAATTTTTTATGACTCCTGGGCTTCCATTTTCTTTTCTTCAAGATGAGGAAACTTTAAGGATTTGAATAAAAGCAAAATACTTAACAACAGTAAGCACACTTTGGAAAAGATGTAAAAAGCAGTGTCTAAGCATTTGATCCTTAATTTTCTTATCTACAAGCCATCTTAAGAATTCTGAGAGAGCTGCTATCTCTTTTCTGCTCTTATGTCTATTGGAAACTTTTTTCTCAGTTAAATATGTAAGATTAAATTACTCCAAGGTTACAAATATAGGAAATCTAGTTGGGGTTTTTCTTTTTGTGATTTTCATTAAATTACCTTATAATAGATAGAAAAACCATTTCTTAATTGGTACTGCTTTACGAATACATTGAATGCTATCATGTCAAACTAAATTAGATTTTTCTCTCAGTAGAAAGAAAGAAATAGAGCCCAATTGAATTCCAGTGTAGTTTTATAGCATCTGTTTACAAACCCTTGTTTATGCTAAACCACGTGGCATTTAAAATAATTGTGTGATACATATAACATTTACATTTATTGTTACTTCATGAACCCAACAATAAAGTAAATTTCAAATTGTAGAATAATTGAATCATCTATACATAAAATGTAAAAGCTGAGTCTAACATTTTAAAATTGCAAATTCTTTGATTTTAGTACTGCCATTATTCAGAGGACAAAGATGTTCAAAAGTATTTAATTGAGAGAGGTTTATTGAGCTCTATATTTTCAAATAATAATTCAAAATGTTAAATGGGTATCTATGAATTAGCTTATACATCCGTGATATAATTAAGTGGTATTATATTGCATATAAATTCTGCAGCAGTTAACGTTCCTGGGTACTTTATCTGGAAAGATTTCCTTCTAAATAAGAGATTTGGAGTCCTTTTCATCCATTTTTTTTTCCAGAAATGTAGCTGTTTATGTTAAATCCTTACAATGTATATGATTCATCAGTAAAAAGTATCAAGCCACCAAAAGGTATGGGGGAAGCTAAAGTATATATTGTTAAGGAAAGAAGCCAGTCCAAAAACATTAATTACTTACTGTATGACTTAAACTATTTATATTTTGGAAAAGGCAAAAGTATACTGACAATAAAATGATCAGTGATGGTGGATGCAGGGGGTGGGAAGGTGAATACATGAAGAACAGGAGATTTTATTTGTCACTGAAACTGCCCTATATGAAACTGTAATGGTGTACATAGGACATTATACATGCGTTTAAACGCAGTACCACATACAACACAAAGAATGAACCTCGTGTAAAATGTGCACTTCAGTTAGTAATGTATCAATATTGGTTCATCAATTGTACCAAATGGACCATATTAATGCAAGACATTAATACTAGGGGAAAATGGCGGTGAGTGATGCACATGGAACTCTATACTTGGCTCAATTTTTCTTGAAACCTAAAAGTACTCTAAAAAACAAAGTTCGTTGCTCATTAAAAATATGTAGCTGTTTTACATGTGAAATTTAGGGGTGGCGAGGACAGTGTAAATAGTAAGATAATGAAGTAATAAAATTGAAAAGTGACATCTATTAAAACGGAGGGTTTTAATTGAATTATGATCCAGTCTCTATTTAAGAATTAATTTAAGTAATTTTTAATTTAAGTCAAAATTTGCGAGATTTATGTAAAATGGCCGATAACACCCCAAGTATTGTTCTTGGGGGAAAAACAGTAGCTAGTGCTGTCATCAGGGATATGTAAGGAACATGGGCATCAAACCCAACTCAGATAAGCCTTGTGGGAGAGTTACTGGCGAAGGCCTCTCAGGAAGACATCTTTAAAATATGAAATTATCTGTCTTGGCAATACTCTAGGTCCATATCTGTTAAAGATATAACCATTTCCTCTAGCATGATCTTAACAGTCCTTTTCTGGACACTGGGAATCCAGGTGATCTTTTGACGCTTAGGCTTCATCACTAAAGTTTTATAGTTCCACTACCTGTTTCAAGTGCCTCTTTTATTGTAACAATTTTTCTCAATTATGTCTCGATTTATAAGCAGTAAATCAAGTTTAAAAAGTAGAATTCTTGAATTTCAGACAGTAGCTACTTGTTTTAAAATGGGTGCAAAAACGTTAATTGGAAGAGGGTTAATGACACATGGTTTATCCTAAGATAATGAATTACAACTACATGACTTAATGGCAAGAGAAAGATATTTTTAAGCTTTTAAGATTCATGATTTGGCCATAATACTAGGCTCCTGAAAGTAATCAATAGATTTCAATTGTACTCAACAGAAAGAGAAGACGAAATGGTATATCACATTATATAACATTCAAAATGGTAGAACTGAACAATACCTTTGAGATAGTTTGCTCTAAGACTTAAAAACTGTCAGGAAGCTCATAGATCAAGCCCATATATCAAACAAGTCAGATGATGCTTTAAAAAGAAAACTTCCATTGCTTGCCAAATGTTAATTTTATGGAATTCACATAAAATTTGGAATTTAGTTTTCATTTGAAGATTTCCCTGGACTTGCCTTATTGCATAATAATTACCCTTATTAAATAAAACATGCAGTGTCCAATTCTTTATTTCAACCACTTTCTCTATGAATTTATGTTCGCTTCATTCTATTCAATTTTGTTATCTTTCTTTCCTTTCTGCCATCTGATTTTATGGATCTTGACTTCTTTTTGCTTTATTTTGTATTTAAATTATATGTGACTCCAAAGGGAATATGTAATATGCCCCAGTCATGTAACTGCTACTTTACAGGGCATGAACCAAAATAAAAAGTGTCCTGCCTGGCAACAAATAAAACAGAATTAAAATTTGGTCATCTACTGCTCATTATCGTAGAGGCTCATTTAATTCTAGCTTGAAGAAAATTGCATTTTTAAGGTATACTTTGATTCTGGTAGAAGAAGTATATTGGAACAATTAAGACAAAGGTTACTGAGGAGATGTTTTGTCTAAAAGTAAATCTGTTTTAAATATATACTAACAAATAGAATTTGAAATGCTTTTAAGAGTACGAATTGGATTTAACTTCCTTATTAAATTGTGACAGTTAATTTGTCCAGTATTAATCATTTCTCTCCATAATGTAGAAAAATATACATGAAATACTAATTTTAAAGTTTGAAATAAAAGACGGGATTTTTCTATGCTAAAGCTGAAAGGTCTTTGGCTGCAGACTTTATATTTCTGTACTTTATAAGTATCAATAAACTAAATATGGAAAGCAAAAAATCTAGCTCTATTCTCTCATAGTAATAAGTCAGTCAAGTAAACAATTTAAGCAATGTCTAATTCTATAAAAAATTTAGTTTATGAAACTTATTCCCGAATATGACTAACATGTTTTCATATATCAAACATAAGCTGTATGCAATTTAATCTTTCTCAAGTTAGCAAATCATTGGTCTTATTGAAGCCATGTGAATTAGCTATCTATTGCAGCATAACAATATTAACACAAACCTAGTATGTTGAAAAACACATATATCATCTTGACATTTCTATAGACTAGGAATTAGTCACCTGTATTCTTTGTTTTATAGTCTCATTGAAATGAGATATTGGCCACTACCAGGGTCTCATTTGAGGCTTGACTAGAGAAGGGTACATTTCCAAGCTCATGTGGTTTTGGTAGGATTCAGTTACTTGTGTGATTAGTCACACATCACCATCAATACCCTGTCACATAGACGATTCCATGTATTCACTTCATTTAATCCAGCAAAGGAATAGAGTCTACATAATCACTGAGGTGACCTCTTAGTTACTGTGCCAATTTCTATTGGTTAGAAACAAGTCACTCTCTGGCCTTCATGCAAGAGGAGAGGAAGAATCATAGGAATACCAGCAGGGAGAGATTATTGGGGGCCTTTTTAGAGACTATTGAGGTTTCCATAGCTCTCTAATTTTAACTCTGTTCAGGTTTCTCTTTCACAATCACCATGATCATCCACTAAGCAAAGTGACCAACAGCATATTGTCTCTTTATAATCTAAAATATCGTAACCTGGATCTATTCCTGAGCAAAGCAGTATACCACAACCAACCTTAGTGTCACTTATATAAGTGCCTTCCTTTTGATGGTAGCCTACACTTATTTTTTGCTCAAAGTTAACAAAATTATGCTTTGTTCAGTGCACTGACACTATGACAATGACTAAATAAATTGCTTATAACATATCATTTTGCTATCTCAGATAATTTACTTAAGAAGTGTCTAAACATATTTTACATAACGTAGTTGGAAATCTGTGATTGGAAGGGATAGAAATTGTAGATAAAGTAGAAATAAAAGAGAATTTATTATTTTTCACTAAATGACATAATGAGTTTCCCAAACTTTAAGAACAGCAGCATTTAAAATCTTAGGCAAAGTGTAAAGGATCTATTTTCAACCCTAAGTAATTTCATTTATGTTCATATCATTATCAAGAAGAACCTACTCATAGAGTACAAACTTTAAAATCTTAGCAAAAGACAAAAACAAACCAACAAACAAAAATAACAACAACAACAACAACAAAAACCAAGAAACCAAATAAATACCTTTTTGTTTTTCCTAATTAGTTAACATTAAACATTCTGGGCATTACTTTCATTTACTTTTTATGAGACATTTATCACACATGAACACTGAACAAAGAGAATTAATAAAGTGTCCTCATTGGCCAGAGATAGGAAATGTATCTATCCATATATTGTAGATATTGAGTCCTTCCTACGCAAATGAGTTAGACTGAAAATGGAGGAGGTATGATTATCCAAGCAATAGCTGAATACTGTTAACAAAGGAAGGCAAAAAAGAAAAAGAGTAAAGTAAACTGAGATATATTTATTGACCATATGGTTAACATATGGTCCACCATTAGGTGCCGGAGCATCTATGAATAAGATATTTGCTTCACACTTAGTCAATCAATTTATAGACCATAGTGCCAGGGAACATAGCAATTTAGACAAGATGTTTATGAAAGGTTGTATGTAATTAATTTTCCTGACTATACTTGTGTCTCATGTTTTGTTATAAAAAGTTTCAATGTAGGCTCGATATAATTGCTCAGTGAAATCTAGATTAAAACTGAGCAAATGAAGATAAAAATGTAGGTTGGTATTAAAAAAATATTTTTTAAAAAAGACCATGTGAAAGAAATAACAATAGGAATAATCTTATCAGTTTTTGAAATGAAGCTAAAAGTTTTTAGAAATCATATGGGTTACATTGACTAGCTTACAAAAAGGCTCAGAGACATTGTTAAAATTGTGTATTCAGTAATCTAAATCTGTTGAAACTGGATAATATAAATATCTGTAAATTATAAAAGAGATTATTTGCATTCACTTTTGAAAATAAAGTTATGATAGCCAGTGACCCATGTTATATAATGAAATTGAGATTTTTGAGATTGAAACAATGTGTTGTTGAAAATATACTTTTGAAATTAAGTATATAGCATGGTACTGGGTACATAATGTGGCTGCAGTTAAGCAAAAAAAGGGAATTCAAAATAAATATAAATTCTGAGATGCCATCTATTCACATACTTATAGTACAGTTACAGCTTTATAACAAAGGATGAGCAAAGACCAGAAAGAAACATTTGGAAGTCATATGCTATGATAACATCAGCAAAACCATAGTAACATTTTACTTTAGCAAGAGTTGAGGTATCAAATTGTATCTATCTATTGTTTTCTGTCCAGAAATCGCTTTCCAGACAAGTGAAAAGAAGTTTTTCTGATATCTGGCAGATAATAAAGTAGTAGAGTAGTGTATTCCATTTTAAATTAAAAACAATGCAGGCAACAAGATATACTTAAAGGAGCATTTGCATGGTTTTAGGGCTGGAGTCTTAATGTAGTACTTCCTTAAAAGCTTTAGAAAATGTTAATCAAATAAGCATAGACATAAACTAACACAATTTTATTATGAAATTCAGGACTCCATCGTGGTAAAGTGGACAATAAAAAATTACTAATTTTTTCTAAACCTGCGGAGTTCCTCCGCTAAGTAATTTGCAACCACAGAGATTAAGGTTGATGTTATTTCTGCTGTGGCCATCAATCACTGCATTGTGTACCCCATTGTTTCAAGAAATGAAGAGGGTGAGTAGATGCTTACTCAGTGGGTCTTTTCACCAGAAACCACTCAAGTAGAATTTGAAATTAATTTCACAGTGAAATATTGTTTACCCAATATTTCACAGAAAAATGCATCCAACTTCAATCTATGGGTAACTTTGTACTGAATCTTTCTAAAAATTCAGTTATAGTAACAAAAGTGATCCACACCCCACCCAGAAATACTAAATATTCAATTCTGGAAGCCTTCTCCTCCTCATATAGATATATTTTCATGACATTTCTTCAAAATTAATGCATCCCACTTTCAACTTTTAGTCAGAATTATTACCTATGGGACTCTCTTCTCACTCTTCTGCACAATCCAAGACCTGTATTCTATGTCTTATCTTAGACAAACACAAATAATATGGTTAGTCAAAAAATAGTTAATATATCTTTAATAATAACATAAATATTAAATATGTCATAAATGAATGAATGTTAATTCTGTTAAAGCATTTTGCAAGGAAATTATAAAGGCCTTTTTCAAGTACTTCAACAACCAACCATTATAGAAAATTGCTGTCAGTGTAACAAGTGCTCAACATCATACCTTACTACTGTGCTGCTGCGCCTCCTCTCTAAATGTTATTAAACGTCCTTCACCCTTAGACTTCCAACATCTGACTGAAGCTGTGATTTCTCAATCTGTTCTGACACTTTCTCTCTTTCTCTTTTTTTCTATTAGTGGTAAGAGAATACTAGAAGTCAGGTTTTTATTTCAAATAAACAGATACTATAGCTAGAGCTAACACAGAAAAATGAAGTCAGCTAGGATGGGATGTGATCAACTCCCTCTCAACTGTGTTGATTTTAAGATGTGCTGCATCCAAGTAAAAATATTCAGGTAGCAACTGAATAACCTAACGATGCTTCAACTATACAAATTATCTTTAAAATGTTCCCACTGATATGAGGCAATATAATACTAGGAATTGAGACCAGATTATGGAGCCAGACTGCCTGGGCTTGAATCTCTGCACACCTGGAACCTTGGGGAAGTTAATGTGACTCAATTTCCTTTGTGGAATATGGGTAAAACACTACTTATTCCAAGGTTTATCAGTAAATTATGTAAAGTGCTTACAATGCAATGCATTTTGTAAACTGCTATACAAAAATGTCTTTCCCTGGTTGAAATAAAAAAGGTAGTCTACTTCCGAATTATCACAAACACTGTGACTTTCTGAGGCTTGTTCCCTGAAAAGTGGAAACAAATGTAACTCACAAAGAACAGGGGACTTTCAACCATCTAATTTCAAGTAGCAGGCTTCCAAGGCAAGTTCCTAATCCTTAAAGTACAGCAATCGATGACACAATTAGGAGTGATCAACTTTCTCTGATCTTAACTGTAATTCAGCAGATGCAATTTCATAACCAATGGACTATACATTGTTGCACAAGAAACCACCTCATATCTTTCAGCAAGAAGAAAACACTCAACCTGAATAATAAAGTCATCATCAAATGAACTAGAACAGTTGGTTTTCTTTAAATATTTCTATGGCGGGAAAGGATATCTACTCAATGAGAGGTCTTTTGTTTTATTTTTTCCAACCTATCATGTGATTAAATCATAGGGAATGGGCTCCAGCAGCTCAAGTTCCATTCTATTCATTCTCACAAAGTGTACTTCTCTGGGTAGAGCAGGATGGCACTTCAGTTGATCCCAGGTACCATTCTCTTTGGCTTCCTTCTATTTTTGATTATTTTTCTTTGCACATTTCAGGAAGTTATCTCATATCTTAGAGTGTTTAATATGTTCAATATGTCCATTAATTGTCTTGGCAAGAATCTTGCCCTTAACTTGTTTGTTTACAACAATGCATACTGTTACTACATAACATTGTAAAGTCTTCCAATTTTGCTGTTATAGTGTTTGTGGGGCATTCCTTTTTGAACAGTGCCCATTCCCTCGATATCTGCAATATCACCTTTCTTGTAGATTCACATGTATGTAGCCAAAAGAACAACTCCATGTTTTCTGAAACGCCAGGAGAACATATAGCGGGTGCCTTTCCTCCTTTCATTTGTTTTCTTCATTTTGGCAAATTACTGGAAGATGGCAGTTCTGCCCAAAGGGCTGTTCTGATACTTTCATTCCGTGTGTCTCTTCCTTCAAGATAGCGTGAGGGCTAGAGCATTGAAGAAATGGATCCTTGCTCTCACAGACTTTAACCATCCAATAAGTGGAGATAAACAATAAAAATTATTAAACTGATAAATATGTAGCATTTATGTAGTAATAAATGCTGAGGAAAAAACTAAAGCGAGAAAAATATACCAGGAGTGCAAAAAGTAGGATATTATAAAATATCCCAAAGTATCCCACTCTTCACTCAATTATATATGAGCAAATTTATTTTGAAAGATGAACATCAGGGTAAAATATTTTAATCTATTTAAAATAAGAAATCATGTTTTTTAAATAACCATCATATTAAAATATCTGTTTTTTCTCTCATGTGTTCATAGCAGAATATGGAGAATAATAAGATCCATTACATTATCAAAAGCATTATAATCTAATAAGGTCATAAATAACTTGAGGAAACAAAATTCTGTGACTTTCTCTAAAACAGAATCTTGAAGACCGTTAGTACTGTAGAGGGCCATCTGAATTTATGGTGAGGGGTATACAATGCATTGCTCTCAAATGTAATTGATTACAGAAATATTAATTGTTAGGAGAATCTCAAAGAAAAAAATCTTAGAATTTCAAAGCATGCACTTAGGATAACACTGATGTCAACCAATTCTGGAACATGGTTTCAAAAGCCAGTATGTATTCACTTTTATGCATTTCTCTTAATATAAATAGGTGCTTTTTAAATCACAGTGCCTTTAAAAAAAATAATTTTTCCTGTAATGTAAAGAAAATGACCAAGCAATCGTATTTTAATTCTTGATAATTTCCAAATTAATAACATCATGGGTGTTATCTTCGTGAATGCCTGTCTGGACTATGAAACAAGGACCAGTTATGTGCTTTGAGTCCACGCTGACTCCCTGAAATGATCCTCGCCAATCTCCGAGTTCTTTCGAAAAGTAAGTGATATTATTTAAGGGGATGTTCAATAAATTGATGGTGTTCTGCTTATCATCTAATGAAATACATAGTCTAAAAGTTCTCAGTGAAGAATGTAGGAAGATTATGAACACTCAGAAGTGTTTTCCGTTTATTTTAGTTTCTGATAGATGACAACGCTGAGAAGATTTCATACTCTTGAAATGTCAGGAAAATAACACGCTATTTTCAGACTTTGTGTATAATATTGTAGAACACTCATTTTTTGAGTATGTTAGATAATAAACCTTATTCTCATTCTGCTGTGAGGTACTGACTAATCCTCTGGAATGTAGTGTATCATTAATCGGTGTGTGGTTGCTAGACACTCCCTGAATTGCGTGGTTTCTGGTATTTGTTTTCTTAGAATAAAGGTAAATACATGTTGAAATTAGTGACTGTCAACCCGTGTATGTCACAGTATATTTAATTAACACCCATTTCTAAGAAATGAACATTTTTATCTCCACTTCACAAAGAGGAAAGAAAAGATGATGAGAAAAGTTTAAGTGATTTTCTAAAAATGACACTTGTCAGTAAATGAAAAGTTGAAGATTCAGTATCACATCTTTTAACTTGAAAACTTTCTTCAACACTTCAGTTTGATATAGTTTAACCACACATAAAAGCAAGTCAAAGCCAATTTTTGAAGTGGACCAGCACAGTTCTGTGAGATATTACCAATAATGGGATAAAGGCTATCTTTTTTTCCATTCATTGAAGGAAACCCCTTTGCACTTAAGCAATTCTTTTTTTTTTTCTTTTAGCAATCACATCAATATTTTTAAAATCTAGGAGACCCAGAAAAGATAAATTTAATTTAACCATTAGTAGAGTAGAGGCTCAGAAAAGCATGAAGTGGAAAAAAGAATCTCAAACGTTTACCTTTTACTTTGGGGCCATTCCTGGACATCCTATTGCAACACTCCAACAATCAGCATTTTTAGAAGGGGAAAGAAGAAAAAAGAAGAGAGCCAGAGCAAGTGTACAATCACATAAAATGCCAGTGGAAGAGAATGAGAATAAGATGGGAGTAAAAGGTAGAAGAAGCCTGAAAATTTTCCCATACGAGTTCAACTGATGATCATTAAAAATAAATCACTCTTTTCTTTTACTTCCAATCTCACTTACTGATTTAGCTGCACAAGTACAATCAAAACGCTTAAAAAACAGATTATACACAGTGTGTCTTTGGAATTAAAGGAATTAATTTGTCTTTTGTGATTAAGCATCACTTGCATAATAAAATGGTTTAAAAATACCAGACCAGTTCTTTGAGTTTTTAAAATCTTTAAACTGCAGCAGATTATGTTTTTTATAAAATCTAAGGAGTCAAAAAGTTAGGGTCAGTCTAATTTACATTATGTAAACTACCTGTTGCAAATAAACATAACTAAAAGTTGATCGAAAAACATATTTGTCATCTTCTTTTGAAACAAATGAGTAGTTAAACTTAAGAAGAAAAGTTTGGTAAATATTTAGGTTGTGGAACTTGATATTTTTACCAAATAGCTCTGATTTCTAGGAATAGAAATATATTTAGTACTCATATTTAGCTCTCATTATGGTAATTTGAATATAAATCTAAAGATAATAACCATCTACTAATGCACACATATATCCTTATATGTGCCCCTTTATGCATGTAGAGGTGAGAAGGAATAGCAAATTCATGAATTATTCTCTCAAAAATTCGAGAAGCCTAATGTTAACTATTAATTGGTTTAGTGCCTGATTCTTGAATATTGTTGTTAACATTTCATGACTAAACGATGCCTCTTCAGTCTGAAATACAGACTCATGTATTTCTAATACAGTTTTATTTAATAATATGACTGTCAATGGCCTATGATCAATTCCAAGTACGTTAGCTATGCAAGTGAGATCTTTATGTAAATTAATGTTAATTGATTATTTAAAGGTCCATCCTTTCTTCAGAATTAGCTGCCCTATGGTTTTGAGCTCTACCCCATAGCATATGAATAAAGATAATAAACAAAATAAATTGAATTCATTAAGGAAGTATTTGATTGTGATGCCTGTAACAAGAAGTTATTAATGAAGTCACTTGCAAACTTTTATGCCTATGCCATAACTGAATATAATATCTAAATGAAAATTTAAAATTGAATAAAAATTTAGAACTCTTTTCCAATATTTGACATCATCGGCATTGAAAACATTTTAATCTTTTCATATGGGACATCTTAAACATAGATAAAATTATAGATGCTGTTACAATAAAATTCCATGTATCAAATATCCAGCTCAACATTATCGAGTCCTGGAAAATATTTTTTCTATACTTCCAATTGCTCCTTCATTTCATTATTTTAAAGCAGAGCAGAAACACATAAAATATTTCACCGTAAATATTTTAATATGTATCTCTAAATATAAGAACTGTTAAAATTGAATCACAATACATGTCTTACTTGCCCCCAAATTAATAAAAATTCCTTCATATCAATAAATATCCTGTCAATATTTATATTAACATTTTATTCACATGAGGATCCAATTAAGGTCCATCTTACATTGCAATAAGTTGATAGGTCTTTTAAATTCTTTTAATGTGTAGGCTTCAGCACTGTCACTTCTTTTTATTCAACTTGTTCAAAAAACTGATTTCTGATCCAGATACTGATGACTATATGTTAAGTGGCTCATTTCATATTTTTCTGACTCCTTATTTTCTATAAATCAGCAATTATAAATAGAGTCCTGGTTAGATCCAAGTTTTTGTTGTTGTTTTTAGAAATAAATCATAGCTGATACGGTATCCTCTTATCCTCAGGGTATCTACTTTCTAAGACCCTCGATAGTTGCTTGAAATCTCAGATAATACTTAACCCTATATGTATTATGTTTTTTTCCTATACGTAAGTACCTATAATAAACCTTAACTTATAAATTAGCATAGTAAAGGAGTAAAAAAAAACTAATAATAAAATAGAACAATTATAACAATATAATAAAAGTTATATGAATGTGCTTACTCATTTCAGGAGATCCCTTGTGGATACCTTCATATAGCCACAGTGTTTTCTGGTGCAACATATTGCTGTTAATTGCAACACATTTTCTGTTCATGGCTTCTGTCCACAAATGTAATGTCTTTCCTATCTTAATGAAACACTTGTCATGCACTGTGATCATTACTTTCAGTGTGAGGTGCAACACAGCAAACCTAGCACAAATTTTTCTTTCCTTCTTCAGAATTTCATGGATAGATTTGTTCTTACTATAGATTTTAGCATATGGTTTGTTTTCTTTTATGATGAAGCAGGAGGCTTTTCCCTTTATTACTAAAAGGAAGCACTTTATGGCTTCTTTTAGGCATATCCCACTTGCTAGAATCACAACAATTGCACTTTGGGCCTATCATTTATTTAAAAAGCGTAACTTGAGCACAAATACCACGATACCAAGGAAGTTGAATGAAAACCCACAGAGCTACTAATGGCTAGGTAGTGTATACAGTATGGAGACACTGCATAAAGGAGATTCACTACCTGGATGGAATGACGGGGGAGAGATTTCATCATACTACTCAGAACAATGCGCAATTTGAAATGTATGAATTGTTTATGTTTGATTTTTCCATGTCATATTTTCAGATGACAATAACTGAAAACTTGAAAAGTAAAACCAGGGATAAGGGAGGACTACTTTATGTACTATTTCTTTATGGAGGTACACCAAATTCCTTTGACTCTCCTTTTGTGAGAGTAGCATTCACTGATAGTCATTTCCTACCTATTAATGCCTTTCAGTTCTTCTGTGTTTATTAGCTAAAATATTTCTACAGAGAGGAACCTGTCCATATGAAATAACTGATTACCCGGAGATCCTGCTCCTGTAGTAAAGACAGGGAAAACTGTGCTGCTTTCCTTTATGCCACTGGACTTCACAATAATAAGTTGATTCACTTTCATAATCCAAATGTGACTAATGAGATAAATAGATTTGGTTTTATGAACTATCTAGATTCTGTTGAAAGTACTCAACTGGCTGTTGTAGTTTGAAAGGAGAAAGAGATAATATGCAAACAAAAGGGTGGGCTGTACTTCAATAGGTAAACAAATGGAGATGACTGCACTCCAGTAAAATTTCACTTACTAAAACAAGCTTGGGCCAGATTTGACCAAGGAACTGTAGTTCGCTGACTCCTTCTGACTCTTACTTTTACTTTACATAATATGCTTCACATCCTTTTTTATTTTCTTTTGGCTATTGCTTCTGCTTCATCTCTACCTTTCCTGCATATCTAAATTGTAGTAACTTTGTTTCTTCACTGTTAATATTGATAATATAATCAGTCATATAGTTATTTGTATCTTGCGTTCTAGGAGACTCCTCACAGCAGGCTCATAGTTTCAGCATTTCCTATGTTCATATACATTATTTAGAGTTCATCTGAGTCCCTTGTAATTGAACCTAAATTTGGCTAGATATTTTATATGAGCTTTAGTCCATATTTTTTCTCTTTGACTTAAATATATTACTCTATTTTCTTCTTCTTTGAGGCATTAATGTCAAAAGGTGGAACTACAAACTGGTTTTCTTTGTAAATGAATGTTGGACTGATGTCAAGTTTTCAAAGAGTTTCTTGTTTTTTAAAGTCCAATAATTTATTTAACATACCTCCATATTGGCTATTCTGAGTCATCCTCTGCTTATATATGATATGTCCATTCAAGTAATATTTCAGGAAAGTTTTCTTAAATTCTATATTTTAATATTTTTTTCTGTTTCTTTAATTTGTTTTTCATCTTAGGAGACTCGTATTAGATAAGTGATAAATCTCCTTTTATATTACTTTCTGCCTAATCTATTTAGCATCTTTATTCATTGCATTTAGATTTAACATTTTTTATTTTTTTTCTAATTCTGATGCATGTTTTTCAGAGCATCTCTTTTCTTCATAAATTAGCTTGTTTTACAATACGAAGGTACAATTTTTATCTTTTAAAAAAATGACGTCTATTTCTTAAAGACATTATTTTGCTTGCTATTCTCTTTCACTTTGTTATTTCGACCTTGATTCTTTTCTATCATTAGGGATTAAATAAAATTAGTCTTTACATTCCCTTAAAATGAAGGTTCGCTAGGATAGCTTTCCTAATTACAGCTCTAGAATACCTGTTTTAGTGTGTTTATAGTGTTCAAAATAGATATCCTTTTACTTTGAAACCCACTTGCTTTTTTCTGTGCTTTCACTTTAATTGGATAAATTTTCTTTTCTTTTTTCTTTTTCTTTTTTGCTCTATGGTGTCTGTCCTGGCTCAATTTATATTCTGGTCTCAATATTTTCTCCTTAGAGTGGATTTTTGTGCTATGACTGCTTTTCTATTAGTAAATTTTTCATTTAATGTAGCTGAACATCTTCGAGGTTTACTGGTTCTCATGATGAACAAAAATCCTTACATTTCCCTGAATATCCTTAAAAGTAGTTGTCATCATACTTGCTGATATTGTAGAGATTTTGTTTATGTCAGTTGTTTTCCACAGCCATTCACATTCTGTGATTTGAAAGTTAGGTTACTGCTTTATTTAATTGTAGATATTATCTATAGTGTTTTGGTTCGATAATATGTTTCCCACTTAAATAAGTTTATAAGCAAGGAGGACACCTAGGAGCAGGAGAATTTCCACAGAAATAACTGTACAGGTTAATAATTTAGCCCAGTAAAGGTCTATAGATATTGACAAAAGATAAAAGATTCCTGGGCAGAAATGAAGGACTTTATTCCACCAAAAAATAGTAGGTGTATCAGCATAGTAATCATCAGCTCTCCCTAAGACCAAAACTTTACAGGCAAAATGTAGGGCCAGATAAATGTTCTAACAACTGGAGTACAGCACAAAAGAACTCTGGATGTAAATGTTTTGCCACTGTGATAGCAAGCAATAGCAAGCAATTGTCAAATTGATGATCAGGTAATTGCTGGACCATGTGATGCACTCCTGCATATATTATCTTACTTTTCAGAATTGCCAGAAGCCAGAACTCATAGAATTATGCAGGCAAAGTGCCTGTGAATGTTACCCAATGTCTAGATTTGAGATACATGCGAATTGTAGATTTTTGTGGATTCTCTTCAACAAGGTCACCTGGAGGAGTGATGAAAATGCAAACAGCAGAAGCTGGAGATGAATTGCTGAATTTCTCCTGAACTGATCAAATGGATTTAAATGAAACATGCTGCCCAAATCAATTTGCTGCAGAAGAGCACTTCCGGGGCTGAAAGTGTACCATGGACGATGTCTCTTTTTAACACATGTCTGACTCACAGAATGTTCAACCACTTCACAATAATAATAATTAAGTTGAAACTTTCCTCCCTACCTTACCAATCTTTTCTCCTCAGTCTCCAACTGCAGATGATGGCAACCTGAGTGTTAAAAAAGCCACTTCTAGTAAACTGGAAAGGAAGTGACGAATAGAGAGAAAGGAAGTCAATTACAACCTCTTTTTTCCAAGAACACATCTTAGCTGGGAAGAGAGAACAAATTTACATTAAATGAAATTTGAAATATTGACTCATGTATTGAACTGGAGAATCTTTTATTTTTGTAACTTAGTATGCTCATAGTACTTTCTATTAACTAGAACCATGTTTGTAAAAACTCATGGAATTTCTGGACCTTTCATTTGACAACAGAAGAAAAGACTATCTCAAATCAGCAGAATACAGAAGATAGTAAAAAAGAAAAGTAGACTTTTATGATTATATTTCATAGGTCCATATTAAGCATATTGATATTTCAGTGTGGCTGGCGAGCAGAATAGAGTCGAAATATTTGTAATGGATTTAAACTCCATGAGGGCAGTGTTTTTTGTCTATGTGTTTTGATATGTCCTGATATCTAAAATGCACAGCACATGAATATACTCAATAAAGGCTTGTCCAGTGAAGTAGTGAGTCTGGAAAGTTAAGGCCAAATTAAGAAGGGACTTGAATACTAGGCTACCGATATGCAAATATGCAGCATATATACCACATATACTTCCTATGACATAGCAGACTTGTCACTTTTTTGTTGCCATAATTTAGGTAGTCATTACAACAAGTAAAGCCATTAAAATGTCTTAATTATGGGAATGTATTTGGGAGAGGCCTCCTAGTGCTTGATGTTATAGGGACTCTGAAGAGTTTTGGAAAATTTCTGTCCCTCCACATTCATAGCTGGAAAGTAAAGGTTGATTTCTCAGTCTTTCACCACGAACCCTCTGGTCTTCCAATTTCTCACTTTTTATTTCTCTTCTGCTGATCCCTTTCTGTCAGGTATCCATAATTTCTTCTTTAGCTCTCATGATTTTTTTGGACACTTTATTTTTTATCAAATACTTATCTTCATTTTATGAATGAAAGATAAATATGAATGCATTCATGTTTTGAAAATGGTATTTCAAAATTATGAATCCTTTTTCATTCCTGTCTATGATTTCTGTCTCTCCAGACCAATTCAACCTCTCCTGGGTTCAGGACACAATGTTATTGGTCATGAAAAGTCTTCAAGGAACTTGTGTTCAAAAGAAACTTGTTTCAATATTACTGCCACAAAATCATCCACATCTCATATGTTTATGTAGCACAAAAGCAACAATGTGCATCTTTATAGCTCACTTTGATTTATTGAGTGCTACAAGTGAAGTGCAAATTTTTTATGGTAAAATGACAATTATCGTTATATGTGGAAGAAAAACCTATAGCTTTCAATAAAAAAGTCATTGTGTTTTGCTTCAATAGCTAGCCTTTCAATCAGGAATAAAAGACAGAACAATTAAGATAAAACATAAATTGATGATAGAATTACTCCAATGCTATTGATTTCATTTTGTGGTATAACCTGAGGGTACAATGTGTAATACATTTCATTTTCTTGGCTTTTCTACTTACAAGCAGGTCTGTGACAAATTACGCTAATGACTCTTTACTCATGATTCACTGACTTGCAAAAGCATTCCTTGTATAACTTGAATAACAACATTGCAGAATATTATGGTATTTTTTTCAGTCCTGATATCCCAGGTATGTTCAAGGCTTTATATTTCTAATATAAACATTGCAAAATATTACGGTATTTTTTCAGTCCTAATATCCCAGTTATTTTCAAGGCATTATATTTCTAATATAAACATTTGGTGACAGTTTTAAAAACTCTATTCAAAACTTTATTATTTTAAAACCTAAAGATTACTTTATGACAACTGATACCATAATGTCCTTTGTGATATTTTTCTCTCAAAAATTCTAGGCATCTTATATACACAGTTGAAAAATTACATTTTTAATATAACAAAATTATCTGTCCAATAAAATGATTCCACTGTGAAAAATAGCTTTGTCGAAAATGTAATTTTAAAATGTTATGGAATTTTATTAATATATCTATGATTCCAAATACATTGAGGCTAAATTCTTTCCAAAATTGACTTGCTGAATAGATGACAATGATGTGTGATTTACCTTTCTTAATTAGAATATGGATTATATTACATATTTTTAAAAATGTAAAATGAAGGAAAGTAATATTTCATGGGGAAAACATTTTATATGGCTTCCAGTGACAATTAAATTAAAAATATTTAATAATCAAGGAATGAATAAACTGGTCCTCCTTAACTTATACTAACAGTAAGCAATGCAGCCAAAACTTAGGCATTATCCTTTTTATTCATTCTTAGGAACTTCTGTTTAAATAATATAGTTAATAATTTAATTTTTTCTTAGCGATTTTTGTCTGAATTTAATTTGGGATTCAAATAAGGTTCATTCACTGGTTCACAGATATTTTTGCAAATTTATATTCTGTTCGTGAGACCACTAACATTGAATTGATATTAAAGCCCCAGAACTACGTAATAGGAAACTCTCATTTTTTTTAATAATTGTAAAATCTTTTCATTTATACTAAACATACAACATATTAGTTTCAGGTTACTACATACTAATTAGATATTAATATAATATATGAAGCAATCACCCCAATAAATCTAATACCCCTCTGACACATTCATCATTATTACAATATTATTGACTATATTCCCTTAGCTATAGTTTACATCCTGTGACTATTTTGTAACTACTAATTTTTTCCTTTTGATCCCTTCTTTCCATTCACCCATCCCCCCAAAAACTCCTCCCATCTGGCAACCATCAAAATGTTTTTTTATTTGTATCATTTAGCCTGTTTCTGTTGTGTTTGTTAATTATTATTTTTTAAAGATTTAATATATAAGTGAAATCATATGGTATTCGGCTTTATCTGTCTGAGTTATTTTACTGAGTATATTACCTTCTATGTCTATCATAGTAGAAAACTCCTATTTCAATAGAGGCAAACTATGCCTTATTAAATATTGGGAAAGCACCACACTGAAGGAATGTGCATAGAATAAACCTTCAGCAGTTTCATTTTCTCAGTTTCAGTGGGGTTCTCAATTCTGTTTTGCTTTCCATTTTCTAAGTTACTATGCATAAAAATCTGTGCACAGTAGAGCTAAAACTTGTTAAATAGATACATTACACAAATAGCAACATGTCCATAAATGGAAAACTGGAGCCATTATATGGATAACAGAAGCATAAAATTAATCAGAGCTATCAAAAATATGGAAGAAAATTATCAGACTTTTCTCATACATACATTAATCGTTCATATTATTTATAAGTACAGTAATTGACCCTCCAAAGTTTATTGTTATGTAATTAAGGTCAAGTCTTCAGTGCAAAGTAAGACAGCACTAATGGTTTTAATATTTTGTTAAGGATTTAGTATAACTGTTAGATTCATTTCATTTATTTTTACCTCATAACAAATAGAAAGTGAACACTTTTTTATCTCGGGGACATATTCTATTTTGACCA
Source organism: Pteropus medius (assembly GCF_902729225.1). Lineage (NCBI taxonomy): Eukaryota > Metazoa > Chordata > Mammalia > Chiroptera > Pteropodidae > Pteropus > Pteropus medius. The sequence continues at coordinate 32,348 of NW_024343281.1, read as the reverse complement.
GTCTTAACAATCTGCTGACATATTTGGTTTAATAAGCTAGAGAAAGAAAAACAGCTTTCCATTAATGAGACAAAAATAAATTTCAACATTAAGTTTATATGTTAGAAAGAAATATGGGAAAAAGAACCACATAGAACGAATAGAAATAAATTGAACCTTCAGAAGTTTCATCTTCTCACCTTCAGTGGAGTTCTTGAGCCTGTTTAGCTTGGCATTTCCTCAGTCACTGTGTTTCCCAGTTTCCACATTGTTTGAGTGATTTTCTTTTAATCTCAAAGAATACCTACACCTTGCTGTTTTTGCTTGCACTATTACCTCTAAAATGTCCTTCCTTCATTGTTTTGCAGATAAACTCCTATTTCATAAGACTCAATTTAAGTTATCTTATTTTTGAAACTTTCCTTAATCATCCATTTTCCTGTATCATGGGAAACAAATACATCTGGCGTGTGACTTCTCAATGGCAAGGATATAATATTATCCAGTTTCGTATTGCTCAGTTTCCATCTCAGGAGCAGAAGTACTATGAGGGTGATCTCCGAGGAGATGCAATTTGAGAGGGATCCTGAAGGAGAGAAGAGTACAGATAACAGTATGCAGATGGAGAAGATCTATTTCAGAGGAAAATAGTGAACCCTCTTTGGCTTGGACAGCAGACAATTTACCTAGTAAATTGTTTGATGCTGAGGGGAAGCAGAATTTGGCATCCCAAAATACGCCTTTGGGGGTATTGGTTATTTTAAGCTGATTAGATTTAAAAAAAAAATAAGAGTTGGGAAAAATTTCTGAACTTCTCTTATAACTGCCTAAAAGAAGTTAAAGTGTACCTGCTCCATGAAGGGTCCTATTATATAGGTATCTATAGTTTCATAGGAACTAGTTATGATAGACAGGGAGAAACCAGCAAGTCCCATTAGATCTAAGTCTTCTCTGTATCCCATTGTTAAAGATGGCCCAACAAACATTTGTTTATCAAACATTTGATTTTCCATGTCCATGTGAATTGCTGTCCTGCCCTTTGAAGTCCAAAACCAGAATGTCTCACTTCTTCTTAACTCAGGATATCACATATGCTTTAACTGCCTAATCTGTCATCGGGTCTCACAATCTCATGGAACCCTTGTATTTACATGCATAATAAATTTGGTCATTTTTTTGTCCTGTTTATCTCTCATGTTAATTGGATTTTTAGTCCAGCCAGAAGTCCTTAGAAGGTTGAAAGAAAATTAATTTTTCCCACCTACAGTGCATGCTCTGATGTTTTCTATCAAAGAAATAGGGTCATTTTATCTACTGCACTATTGAGCTTTACTTTTGACATTTGTTATTTGTTATTTATATAAAAGAATCATATTGCCCTTACCCTTAGAGCATGTTATAATTGACTTTGGCTAAAATTTATGTAATTCTGACCTAGACTAATTAATAGAAACATGATTTTATAATTATCAGTGACTATGAATTGAATTACACTTACAAAGACATTTTATGAATTCAACATATGAAATGATAGTAAATTGCTAGACATATGGGCAAATAACAGAACTACTGCCTTCTGAGATAGACATGGTAAATATATACAACACAGGATAGTGGGATTGTGCTGTTTTTGATCCTGAAATCAGATATTACTTATTATCCTTGATTACATTCCATAGATTGGTAACAGCGTTGTGTTTCTCAAAATGTGGTTTTGGAATTACCTGATGTTAATCACTTGAGATGCTTGTTTAAAAATATTACTTGTACTCCTTTCCTTAAACCTACAGGTTAAAATATCGGGAAATAGAAAAGGGAAATCTGAGTACTTAGGATAATAACTATATGTTTTCAATTTTAGTTTTTTCACAATTATTTGAAATATAAATGCAGAGAATATGTATTTACAGATTCTACTTAGGGAGAGAAATAACATGACAAAGGTCAACTTACTGTGTAGGACAGCATGGAAAGAGATAGATCTTAAAAGAATAGTCTATCTATCCCTGAACAAGTATTGGGCAAGTATCTTTGGGTTTTCTAGATAAACAGAACTAATAGGTTTGATACATAGATGATACATGATAGATAGATAGATAGATAGATAGATAGATAGATAGATAGATAGACAGACAGACAGACAGACAGGCAGACAGATAGTTGATAAATGGACAGACATAGACATAGATAAATTTATTTTTGAAAGGTTGGTTCACACAATTATGAAGACTTAAGAAGTGGCAGGACCATGATTGGCTGTCTGCAAGTTGGGGGCCCAAGAAAGTTGGTGATATAATTTCAGTCCAAGCCTGAGAACCAGGAGAGTGAATGGAAATGGTATAAGCCCTAGTCTGTGTGAAGGCCCTAGAACCAAGAATGCCAATGTTCAGAAGGCAGAAGAAGATGCATGATCAAGTTCAAGCAGAGAGTACATTTGTTCTTTCTCCACCTTTTTGTAGTTACTATTCAGGCCCTCAACAAATTTGGATTTGTTCACGTTGGTGAGGGCGACCTTCTCTACTCAGTCTACTGATTAAAATCCCAAATACCCTCACAGATGCACTCAAAAATAATATTTCATTAGCTATCTGAGATTCCCTTAGTCCAGTCAAGTTAACACATAAAATTAATCATTATAGCTGGTGAGATGGAGAAAATATAGGACATATAGAAAAGAAAAGTTGATAGGACATGATGACTGGGCTGAAGAGAAAGAAAGAAAACAAAGATTATTTTATTCTTTTGTCCCTAGGAGTCATAAATCAAGAAAATAGTTGGAAATAAACTGAAAATTCAAAAGAGATTCAAGACTGGGTGTATAGACTTTAGAAGAAATCCTATAGAATGAATACTTAAGCCAAGGTATTGTTATGCAAAGGGGCACTAGCATCACATGGTATAAGCATAAAATGAAGTTTAATTTGGGAATCAGGCAGAAAGGCATCAAAGAACAGACAGCATCTCACTAGTTTTCCTAACCCATAGAGAGATGAACCTAATTGGTACATATCAAATCACACCATGAGAAGAGCTAAAAGCAAAGTACTTACAATAGTATTGAAAGAGAATTTGGACATGAGGTAAGGAACAATGCATTGACCATGTAACAATGGGAGCTTCTTGGTCAAGGTAACATTTCCTAAAGCAAGAGAGCTAATAAAGCTAAGCAGCTTGTAACAGGGAGAGGCAGTTTAGCTCCATTGAGCCAACCCTAATCCAATGACCTACTTACATGTTTATCTGTCAAAAGAGAAGAATGAATGAGCCTCCAGGGCTATCTAGCCCTGTCTCTCTGAGAGACTGGCAGGAGAAAGGAGCCAAAGACTGAATTTGGAGAAGCCCTCTGTTTACTGAATGAGAGAAAGAAATAGCCATGGAAAGGTCATGGAAAGGTGCAATTAGCCACATGAATTATAGGCCTCTTAGCCAAAAGAGAGGAGGAATTTCAAGAGAAGTAGAGGATGGTGAAAACATCAAACATTACTGATGTTCTAGAAAATATATGACTAAGAAAATATTGTAATAGCCTGCTGAAATGTGAAAGGGTTAAAGAATAATTAAAACCTGAAACTGGACAAAGGAAGTCTATACCTTAGGCCTAGTTTCTGGAACCCCTAACCACATTCTGTTAATCATGAAACTTGTAACAATGAGCTCATACGCTAACTGCCAATTTTAGCCTGTGTAACCCTGCTTGCTTGCGTGGCATGAAAAATAATCAATTGTATATAAGCTGAAAATTACTGTTTGGCCATCGCCCATGGGAACACTGGCTATAGCCCATGGGAACATAGGCAATCACCCATAGGAACATAACATTCTAAAAACAAGCTTTCTGCTTCTGTACTCCCCGCTTGCACACCTGACCAGTGGGTTGACAGGTAGTGAATAGGAGAAAGATGGACCTTTGTGTTTAAGACAGAATGAGGAATGGGATTTGGGGCTTAAAAACCTTGTATCTTGGCATTTCGGGGCTGCTCCTTTTGGAAGGACAGCCACCGGCTAATAAACTGCCTCTATAATCAAAGCACTCAGGTTGAGTCTGGTTATTCCGGTCACAACATTTGGAGGCCCCAGCGAGATCTTCTCGTGGTTGGGACAATTGGTCTGTGCACCAGGGCGACAAGCCATTTGCGGTTGGGGAGGCCTCTAGGGCATTTGCCCTAGCCCACCGCCGTGGTTTCCCGCTTTGTGGAGCAAGATCCAGGGAGTGCTGAGGCAGTCCTGGTTAAGGGCCCAAGGGACTGTGCGGACGTCAGATGCGACAAGTAAGTCGGCGGTCGGCTGAGACTGTGACGAGTTTTCTCAGTCCTGTTCCTGGTTTGTTAGTCTGTGTCTGTTTTGCTTTGTGTGCTTCATTGTGGAACTATGGGGCAATCACAGGCTTACGCCGCTTCAGTGCATGCTCAATCATTTTAAAGATTTTCGCCACAGGGCAAAGGCTTATGGCTCTTCAGTAACCTCTTTTGATTTGCAGCCGTTTTGTCAATTAGATTGGCCGACCTTCGGAGTAGGATGGCCCTCCGAAGGATCATTTGATATGCAGACTGCATTCCGGGTTCGAAGTATTGTTTATGGGAACCCTGGGCATCCTGACCAAATTCCTTATATTGATGTATGGATTGACATTGTTTCTGATGCCCCTAAGTACTTACAGAATTGCAGTCGTGCCCCTGTTACTGTGATGGCAGCTATACCTCAAGGCCTCAAGAAGCCCCCACCGGTGCTACTGGGGCCTCCCTCAGAAGACGATTGGTATCCACCAGCCTATAATGGTGACTGGGGTAGACGTCCTCCTCCGGAAGGACCAGAACCTCCTGTAACCTGGTCCAGGGGTCGTAGGCCACCTTCCCCTGATTCAACCTCCCTAAAGGAACTGGCTTCTGTTCAGGCCCCATTAAAGGTGGTTCCGGGAGGTGGGGATGAACCTACTGTCATATATTTGCCATTCAGTACTAGTGATTTATTTATATAACTGGAAATTGCAAACGCCATCCTTCTCAGAAAAACCACAAGGATTAACCTCCCTTCTGGAATCTATTTTCTTTACCCACCAGCCCACTTGGGATGATTGTCAGCAGCTTTTACAGGTTTTATTCACTACTGAAGTAAAGGAAAGAATTTTACGGGAGGCGGCTAGAGAAGTAACAGACCCAAATGGGCAGCCCACAGCAGACTTAACCAGGTTACAGGCTGTGTTTCCGACTCAACGTCCCCAGTGGGATCCAAATACAGATCAAGGTAAGGAGGCTCTCCTAAGGTATCGCCAGTTTCTGCTACAGGGACTCCGGGCTGCTACACGTAGACCAATAAATCTGTCCAAGGTAAGTGAAGTAATTCAGACTAAGGACGAGTCACCTGCAGCATTTTTGGAAAGACTATTAGAGTCTTACTGCTTATATACACCTATTGACCCGGAGGACGCCAACAATAGAAGAGCCATTAATTTGGCCTTTGTTAGCCAGTCGGCCCCTGACATTAGAAAGAAGTGACAGAGATTGGAAGGTTTTGAGGGAGAAAATTTATCCAAATTATTAGAAATAGCTCAGAAGGTCTTTAATAATAGGGACGATGTGCAGAAGGTAATGTTCGTGGGGAAAAGATATCTCCTGGAAAAGGACGCGGCCGAGGAAGGAGACCAGGATTTATGGGGCTGCCCGGACCAGGAAATAAGAAGGTAGGCCTTGAGAAAGACCAATGTGCATATTGTAAAAAGAAAGGACATTGGAAGAATGAGTGCCCTGAAAAGAAGCAACCAGGAGGTGAAAAGAAAAAGCCAGGCTCCCTAATTCTTTTGGAAGATGAATAGGGTTGTCAGGGCTCTGAAGGCCCCCGGGAGCCTCGAATAACCTTAAATGTAGGGGGCCAACCTGTGAATTTTCTGGCAGACACTGGAGCAACATATTCTGTTTTAAATCAACCCGTGGGGCCTGTGAGTAAAGAAAAAAACACCATTCTGGGGGCAACTGGACAAGGAAAAGCATATCCTTGGACTCAGGCTCGTATAACTGATTTAGGAAAAGGAACCATCACCCATTCTTTCCTGGTTATGCCTGAATGCCCCTATCCTCTTTTGGGAAGAGACTTGTTACAGAAATTACAAGCCACAATTACATTTGGATCAGATACTAACACCCTTACTTTAGGGGATGGGCCCTCTTACATCTTATACGTAGCCCCGTTGTCACTTTGTGGAGCAGCTCACCCGAGCGATGGATATAGAACGCTCGGATCACCCAGTATCAGGTACTCTTATTAAACCCTCCACAGGTTCAATTTGCAAAACCAATGGTGTTAAATCCAGCGACTTTGCTCCTGGATGATGATCCTCAAGAACCATTACATGAATGCAGTGACCTGCTGGAAAGTTTAACTGGGGTAAGACCTGATTTGCGGGATGAGCCCTGGCCTAGCCCTGATGTCACTCTATATACGGACGGAAGCAGTTTTGTCACTGAAGGCATCAGGTATGCAGGAGCAGCAGTAGTTGCTGATGACACTGTTGTTTGGGCGCAGGCTCTTGGACATGGGGCATCAGCCCAAAAGGCTGAACTCATTGCCCTGACTGAAGCTCTTAGACGGGCTCAAGGAAAGACTATTAACATCTATACTGATAGCCGGTATGCCTTTGCAATGGCACATGTACATGGGGCCTTATATAAAGAAAGAGGCCTGTTGACATCAGGAGGGAAAGAAATTAAGAACAAAGAAGAAATTCTGGCGCTCTTAGAAGCTATCTGGCTGCCTAAGAAAGTAGCTATTAGTCATTGCCCTGGCCGTCAGAAAGGAGATAGTGCGGTAGAAAGAGGGAACCGCCTGGCAGATAAAGTAGCTAAAGAAGTAGCCAGAAAACCAGTGGGGAATGACATCATGATTGGCCCCCTACTTGTACCTCCCTTAGTCCAGGATCCAGAATGTAGTCCCCAGGATTTAGAACTAGGGAAGCAACTCCATGGAAAATTTGAACATGGATGGCTCTGGATTCCAGACGGAAGACCGGTCCTCCCTGCTGCTCTTGGCAGCTCTCTGATCAGCCAAATGCATAACGCTACCCATCTCGGGGGAACTAAGCTGATTGAATTATTAAAAAGAGACTGTTATATTCCCAGACTAAATTCCAAAGTTCGGGATGTGAGTGTGAGATGCCCAATATGTGCACAAGTCAATCCTTGCCCTGCACCAACGGGAAGTATTGGGACTCGACTGGGAAGACAGGCTCCTGGAGAACATTGGGAGGTGGACTTTACAGAAGTTGCCCCTAGCACTTTCAGATTTAAGTATCTTCTGGTTTTTATTGACACCTATTCTGGTTGGACTGAAGCCTTCCCCACCAAGAAAGAAACTGCACAAGTAGTAGCCAAGAAATTAGTATCAGACATAATACCCCGATTTGGCCTGCCCTTATCATTGGGGTCTGACAATGGCCCGGCATTTATTGCCCAAACCAGCCAAATATTAGCTAAAGTACTAGGGATTAATTGGAAATTACATTGTAGTTGTAGGCCCCAAAGTTCGGGGCAGGTAGAAAGGATGAACCGGACATTAAAAGAAACCTTAACTAAATTTAAGTTAGAAACTGGGGAGAATTGGGTGAGCCTTCTTCCTTTTGCTCTTTTGCGAGCCCGTTGTACTCCATACATTTCAGGAATAACCCCTTATGAAATAATGTTTGGGAGACCCCTCCCTTTACTCCCTAAAATTGGAATCAAAAAAGTTGAAATAAATAATAATATGAGTCTCCTTAAGTCCTTACAGGCTTTCCAACGAGTCCGACAACAAGTGGGGGGCCAGACCAGACCCGAAGGTACCAGAACCTCACCCACACAATCCTGGAGATTGGGTGTGGGTGAAGAAAATTCAACCTGCAAACCTAGAACCCCGGTGGGACGGTCCATTTCCAGCAATTCTAACCACACCAACAGCTGTCAAGGTTGCAGGGAAAAGACATTAGATTCATCATACTCATATTAAGACAGCACAACCTCCCCCGGAGACAGAGAAATGGAAGGCAACACCCACAAGAGACCCTCTCAAGATAAGACTCTCTCGGGGTTAATTATAATTGGGTTAATTGTTATCAATAATGTAAAAGGGAACCCTCATCAACCTCATCAGGCCAAATGGGAATTGATTAAATCAGAAATGGGTATTCCCATATTAGTGAACCAGACTATGTACCAGCCTACATTTCATATAGATTTGTGTGATATATTAGGAAAGAAATTTAATTTTATAAGTGATGACTTGCCTAGAGGTCCAGGAGCTAGTTTTTCATCCGGCCCCTGGTTTGGTTGTGGCAGAGAAGACAAAGAAAGGGGCATCCAACAAGTACAGTTATATATGTGTTCCGGAGAAGACCAAAGCACTTGCCATAAGCCAAACCAATATTATTGTGGTCATTGGGGTTGTGAGACCATAGCCCCTTGGAAGAACACTGACCCCTTTCTGACTCTTGTTCGACCTAGTCAGTCTTCTTGTACCATAATGGGAAAATGCAATCCTGTCATTCTCACTGTCAAAGAGTGGGATGATCTATCCTGGTTGACTAGAAAGACATAGGGTCTAAGGTTGTATGTTTCTGGAACCGATCCTGGAGTGTTAATAACAATACAGAAAAAGCCTGTCAGGATGCCACCGTTAGTTCTAGGTCCTGTTAGGCCTAATGACGGAGGGTTAAAAGCCTTAACTCCTACACAGTCAGCAATTACTAGGAGCACTAATAACGCCAACAAAGGACATAGACCTAGACAGCCTTATAGACCCCCCAGGGATACTCCTGAATCTGTCTTGACCATGCTGAATAATGTTTATAAATTTGCTAATGAGAGTAACTCTAATGTTACAGAGGACTGTTGGTTTTGTCTGAATTCCGCTCCACCTTATTATGTAGGGGTCGGTGTAACTGCCAATCTTGGTACAAATGAAATTACTATCAGGAATGTAAGCTCCCCTAATACTACCATCTGTCCATGGGGAATCAAGAGCCCATCTATGACCCTAGGAGATTTACAGGGTCAGGGAACTTGTGTATATACTAGTAACTATAATATTAGTAATTCTAGGTATAAGGAAAATTGTAATCAGATTATTCTAGTAAATAGCTCTTCTCCTATTTACTTAGCAGCACCCAGAGACACCTAGTTTGCTTGTAATACCGGTTTAACACCCTGAATTAATCTTAATTATTGGAAAGAGAATACTGGATTTTGTATATTAGTACATGTCATCCCACAAGTATATTTAATGAATGGACCAGAAGGAAGACAAGCAATAGATTTGTGGGGAGGATATGAATATCCTCGACATAAGAGAGCAGTCCCAGTGCTTGTGCCATTTCTAGTAGGATTGGGAATTGCAGGATCAACGGCAGTCGGAACCGCTGCTTTAGTCACGGGAAGTCAAGGCATAATCTGGCTCACTAAACTAATGAGAATTTAAGTACACTAGAAAAGTCAATCAATCACCTTGAAACATCTCTTAATTCTCTAGCTGAAGTAGTCTTGCAGAATAAGAGAGGTTTAGACCTCCTATTTCTTAAGCAAGGAGGTCTGTGTATAGCATTAGGGGAAACTTGTTGTTTCTATGCTAATCATTCTGGATTATTGGAGATAGTTTGGCATTAATAAGACAAAGGGTGAAAGACAGAAACGAGAAGTTAAGACAAGGAGGTAACTAGTATGAATCTTGGTTTAATAGAAACTCCTGGTTAACCACGCTGCTATTAGCAATAGCAGGACCATTAATTATTCTGTTGCTGTTATTAATCCTTGGGCCATGTTTATTAAAATGGCTTAGGGGTTTAATACAGTCTCACATGACCAGGGCAAAAATTTTAATATTAGGAGCATCAGCCCCAACCCGCTAGCCAAATATTCCAACATTAGACTCGAGGATTGAGTCACTGTAAAGAAAACCAGTAGGGAATGTAATAGCCTGCTGAAATGTGAAAGGGTTAAAGAATAATTAAAACCTGAAACTGGACAAAGGAAGTCTATACCTTAGGCCTAGTTTCTGGAACCCCTAACCACATTCTGTTAATCATGAAACTTGTAACAATGAGCTCATACGCTAACTGCCAATTTTAGCCTGTGTAACCCTGCTTGCTTGCGTGGCATGAAAAATAATCAATTGTATATAAGCTGAAAATTACTGTTTGGCCATCGCCCATGGGAACACTGGCTATTGCCCATGGGAACATAGGCAATCACCCATAGGAACATAACATTCTAACAACAAGCTTTCTGCTTCTGTACTCCCCGCTTGCACACCTGACCAGTGGGTTGACAGGTAGTGAATAGGAGAAAGATGGACCTTTGTGTTTAAGGCAGAATGAGGAATGGGATTTAGGGCTTAAAAACCTTGTATCTTGGCATTTCGGGGCTGCTCCTTTTGGAATGACAGCCACTGGCTAATAAACTGCCTCTATAATCAAAGCACTCAGGTTGAGTCTGGTTATTCCGGTCACAACAATATGTTTAATGACAGTCAGTTTGACCACACAATAACTACATTTAATGTCAAATGGTGACAACTTTTCTGTGGAAGCAGCAGAGAAATTACAGTAGGTAAAGGATTTCTTGGTTTCACCTCCAAAAGATATAATTAACAATTTAATGTATTCTTAAATATTTCTTGATATTTTAATTTTAATATTTTGAGGCCTGAATTTCAGTTTAATTTACATAGTATATGAATCCAAAAGCACAAACAGAATTTTATGTTTCAGAAATAGGAAACATAAATTTAGTTTGTCATTCTATTTAATCATTATTCAAACGCGACTATTCTTCCAAGGCTAATTCATTTTTTATCTTCAGCAACTTTTATAAGTTCAGTTAATCAATCTTATTCCTTTTTTCCTCCCTCTTTATATCTTGTACTGAATTAGACCCCTATGTAATATCTTGAAAATAATTGCAAACAACAATTTATGAGAAATCATTATTTTAATGCTGTTACTTTCATTTTTCAAAGTCTATTCTCAATTATTAATTTACAGCCTATGATTTCTATCAAGATTCCATAATAGAGATTGCTATGCTTATTTTTTATTAAAATACACAAAGCAGTTGGATACTCTAGCCAGTCCAGCATCAAAACTTAACGGAAGATTCCCATTTGATAATATTTCATAAAGCTTAAGATATACATGAGATGAAAGACAAGAGGTAAAGAGAAATTTTATGAAATATATTTACTAAAAAATGTTCTAACTCAAAGGAGTTTCCAGTGGCACAACTCAAATTAAAGCATATATTAATAGAATAGTAGAGAAAAGGCAAGTACCTAAAACTTTAATGTAATAAATTGTTCAAGTTCTCTGACTTTGGTATCAGACAGATCTGGTGTTTATAGCCATCTTTGATCTTTACTAACCTCTCTAAGCTTTAGAATCTTTGACATTTTATATCAGGATAATTATTGACACCGCTAAGGTTGTTTGAAAATTTCAAGCAACATGATATCTGCAATGTACGTAACTTATTAGAACGACAACCAAATTGATGAGTTATAATTATTATTACTATTATATTTATTATTACTAGCTATGATATGTTCAATGACATTTAAAAACAAAGCAATTACGAACAAAAAAATGCTTAATTATTGTATCTAGGATTCCACGTGTTTTTCTCTAAGTTCCTTGCATAACCAATGGTTGTTGTTTGAGACATTTTAGAAAAATTGTCATAAATTTTAGCATCTTTAAATTGGATCTTTATTGATGATCAGATGATGCATGAAAAATCACAGAAATATTTACTCCCAAGCTAATGGTCATAGTATATAGTCATATATTTTGAAAGGAGAAAATGTGAAAAATAATATACTTCATTACGTTTTGATCATAAGTGGAAAATTTGCATTTTATAATGTCTTTGGTATTTTGGGAGGGAAAACAGAATACCTTGTTCCAGAGCATGTGGTGACATACTTGTGCGGCCTTAAAGCTGGAATTCAAAGTGTGATTAATGGGGGAGTTAGGTCATTCGGAACGATCACGTTTGATGCAAAGCCTTTGAATAGAGAAAGTTGTAGTGCCCAGATTGTTTCTTCCGCACCGTGTTCCAGTTGCCGCCTGGGACTAGTTCTCGGGTGCTGACTGGAACTACTAGCAGACGAGTTCTACGGGGCGACTTGAAAATTTGCCTTGGAGCAGCTACAGTCTGTGTTTTCGATATCTGCCAAGCGTCAAAGAGTTTTGGCAAATCTTGAAGTTTCCTTTAGATGAATTCGTACCAAGTGGAATCAGGCAGCAATCTCTTGAAATAGAGAGTACACGCTGAGGAGACTAGAAATCTGTGTGTTTGTTACTATGGCACAGTACAGGAAATAGTCCATTAGAGACACTTAGTTGCAACTGAAAGGAAACTCTTCTCAAGGGCCTGTGGTCCGTAATCCAGAATTCCGACGAATGATTGGGAGCTACTATTGGTACACACAGTGAACTCTGAGGCAACACTCAGAATGATATATACGAGCTGACTCTGGTCCTACCCGTCAATTCATGGCCTTCGTTTTGAATTTCAGCGTGCTCCTATGCTGTCTGTTTTTGACCCGAGGGAATCTCAAGACGATTCGCTCATGAAAGTAGCTCCATCTACAGTGCGACTTGTTTTCTGGACCAGAGAAGCTGGTTGTAGCACCCTTTCTCCATCCATGGTCCTTGAACACTCGCTCGGTACTCATTGCATAAACTGGACTTAAAACCCTGGCGTCCTACTTCTCATTTCCAAAGTGGTATTTATGTGACGCAATTTTCCTTGGTCAAGGAGAACTGTGAGCACATTTCTTGCCTGTGTGATGATTATGAATCGTGACGGGAAATATTTCTCCCCAGTTTCGCTTGCAACCTGTGTTCTGAGCAGCCCCGATGCACAAAGGAACATTGAATGTGATTAGAAATACATATGAAATTTCTCAACCATCTCCATTAGTTTGTGGAGAGGAGTCAGTGACATTCTGCTGCAGCCCTTCAGCCGGGATCCAAAGTGGGCTTAATCAGGAACTTAGATCACCCTGAACACTACTGCTCGATGCAAAGCCTTCGAATTGAGGAACTTCTATTCCGCAGACCTTCAGTGTCAGCAGGGAGCGCCAGTTGAGTCCTGCATGAGACTTATCAGTTGGTGACTTGAATTGCTTGCACCAGAATTCTAAGAGGCGTCCTGAAAATAAAACTTAGTGTTGCTAAAGTCTGTGATCCCAACACCTGCGACGCGTGAAACACAAGTGGCACAACTGGCAGTTTCCTGGCAGTAAGTTCGTCTGAGGCGGGATTCGGCAGCAATGCTTTGAGAGAGTGTATTGCTGAAGGGACTTGAAATCTTTGTGCTCTTTACAATGGTATGGTGTTTCACTGTAGAGAAAATCTCATTCTATTATAAACAGTTATTTGCGCCCAAATGCCCACCAAATACTTTTTCGATAGACTGTGTTCTATAATCTAGAAGACCCATGAATGATTTGCCCTTCATTTTGGGATGTGACAAAATGTCTGAGCCTGTGCACAAAATAATATCTGGCCAGAAACTATGGTCCTCCCGAGAAATTCACGTCATCCATTTTGAATTGTACCACGCACTTTCCCCCACTCTTCTAGAAATACGCATAAGGGAAATCGATTCTGTCATGAATGTACCTCTGTTTATGATGTGACTGGTTTTCGGTACTGGACAAGATGTTTTGAAAAGCTCGAACCCGAGCCACGGTCCATGAACTTACACTCCGTACTCACTGAATGCCTCAAAAATGGTCTCAAAGAAGTGGCAGCCAGGTTTCATTTCCAAATTGCTTCTTTGTCACACATGTGGCACAGTTTTCCTTTGTAGAGTAGAGGTAAAGCATGTTTTCATGCAGCTGAAATCATTACAATGAATCATATGAAATGTTGCTGTTGAGTTTTGCTTCCCCCTGTGTCCTTGCAAGCTGTATCATAATCGAACAAAAAGTGACTCAGAAAGCATGTGTAAATAAAGGGCGATACCATGCCTTGTTCCAGAGCATACAGTGACACGCTTGTACAGCCTTAAAGATGGAATCCAAAGTGTGCTTAATCGGGGAGTTAGGTCAATTGGATCCATCATGTTGATACAAAGCCTATGAATTGAGGGAACGGTAGTGCCCAGACTGCTTCTTCAAACAGTATTCACCTTGCAGCCTGTGACTAGTTCTACGGAACTCACTGGAACTACTAGCAGATGAGTTCTACAGGGCAACATAAATTAAATATATCTATAATAGAAGGAGATTTTTCTCTACATAAAAAAAAAACAGTACCATTGTAAAGAGGACACAATTTCGAGTCTCTTCAGCGTATAAAACATCTCAGAAGGGATTCCTGCCAAATCGAATTTCCTACGGACAAACCTCCAGGAAAGTGCCAGTTTAGACAATTCTCTTACAAGCCGTCTGTTTAAAGCGATTGCAGGGCGATCCCTCTTGATACGTATTTACCTTGAGAATACTGCTACTTTTGGCCATTCTCCCTCACCTTGGTAGCTATCGGAAGTACAGGAAGTGGCTGCTCCAAGGCCAACTTTCAGTTCGCCTCTTGGATCTGTCTTCAAGTAATTGAACTCAACAGCCTGGAACACGTTACAGGATGCAAACGCAACCCCGTGTGGAGGAAACAGTCTGTGCACTAGAAGGTGCTCAAAGCAAGGGCCGTGAATACCGGTGGTGGTTCCGAAGGAGCTAACTTCAGATGAGGCACACGTTGGAGTCCAGATGAAAGGCTGCACCAGAGTGTCAGGGCAGCCTCTGCAGCAAGTTACGGTATGGCATTGTATTTCCACACAGACTACGAATCACAGTTCCTGCTCAGTAAAGATCCACCTTGCTGAAGGAACGCGTAGCAGGAACAACTCAACGGCATCATTCCGCATCATGCTTCATAGCCACTTCACGTGCGTGAGAAAGTTCATGACCTCTACTCAACCAAGGAAACCTGTGCCACATGAGTGACAACCAAGTTTTTGGAAATGAGATGCGCCTGCCACTGCTTAAGATCTGCTTTCAGACACTCAATGAGGGCACTCTGCAACTTCAAGGAACCTGGCTCGGGTTCGAGCTTTTCGAATCGTGTCCGGTACCGCAAACAAGGCGCTCACGAACAGGCACGTTCGTGAGAGAATCGATTTCAGTTATTCGAGTTTCTTGAACAGTGGGGTAAGGAGCTGTGCTGCAATACACACTGGATGACATGAATCCCTCCGTAGGAGCACAGTTTCTAGGTACTTGAGATTTCGTGCGCGGCCTCCATCTCTGTGCGTCCCGAAACGAGCAGCAGTTCATTAGTGGTTCTCCGAGATGATGGAACACAGTCATTCGCAGAAAGACCTGGGGATCATTATGGGGCAAGTACCTGCCTCTAATAGCATGAGCTATTCTCTACAGAAGGAAATCAATCCCGTTGTAAAGAGTACCCAATTTCGAGAATCCTCAGCATATACAGGCTCTCAGAAGGCATCGCCTGCAATTCCCGCTTCGTACGAACTTACCTCTAGGAAGGTGCCAGTTAGCCCTTTCTGTTTCAAGCCTCGCAGGCGTCGGAGGCGCAGACGTTGCCTCCACTGGGGAAATCTTCGCAATGCCTCTTACAACTGGACTGCATGTAATCCCAGTCACCAACCGAGAAGTCTCCCAGCGGACGCATCTCTCGCCAAAGCTGAAACTGAAGCTCAAGGACGCAACCACTGCGTCAGTATCGCCTCTCCACAAAATACAGGAGTGCTCCGAATGTGCCTATGAATTTCTAATCCTAGTTAATGCTCATCTGTGGATCTGTGTTACTCACAACGCGGTTAGCTAACAAACCCCGTGAAGAATAGTTCTCATCGTGATTCGTAAACATTGCACTGGCATGAAAATGAGCTCGCAGAGGGCCAGTTTGGAAATGAGCCACGGGGCTCCACGGTTTTAAGTCCAGTGGATGCAAAGAGTACCGAGTGCGTGTTGCAGGGCCGTGCATCGAAAACTGGTCTTTCAACTGGATTCTGGGTCCAGAAAACAAGTCTCATCCTAGACGAAGCTGCATTCAATACAGAATCGTCTTTCGTTTCACATGGGTCGAAACCAGAGAGGTAAGGAGCACGCTCGACTTCCACACGTAAGACCTGAACGAAAGGGTAGGACCGGAGTCGCCTCGTAGCTCTCATTCCAAGTGCAGCTTCAGGCGTCACCGCGTGTACCAGGACTAGCAGTAAGTCCTGCTATGGAATTTTGGATGACAGCCCACAGGCACTTCCGAAGAGCTCCGTCACCATTTGCATCGCAGTGCGCCAAAAATACTGAGATTCTTGCACGGTCCCTTACTGACGAACACAACGATTGCTCGTCTCTTTGGCGCGTACCGTCTGTTTCAAGGGATTGCTGCCCGATCCCGCTTGGTACTTATTTACCTTGAGGATACAGCTACTTTTGCCCAATCTCCTTCAACTTGGCAGCTATCGGCAGCACAGGAGGTGGCTGCTCTAAGGCCAACATTCAGTTCGCCTCTTGGATCTGTCTTCAAGTAATTGCACTCAACAGCCTGGAACACGTTACAGGATGCAAAGGCAACCCCGTGTGGAGGAAACAGTCTGTGCACTAGAAGGTGCTCAAAGCGAGGGCCGTGAATACCGGTGGAGGTTCCGAGGGAGCTAATTTCACATGAGGCACACGTTAGAGTCCAGATGAAAGGCTGCACCAGAGTGTCAGGGCAGCCTCTGCAGCAAGTTACGGTATGGCCCTGTATTGCCACACGGACTCCGAATCACAGTTAATGTTCAGTTAAAAATCCACCTTGCTGACGAACGCGTAGCAGGCACAACTCAACGGCATCAGTCCGCATCATGCTTCATAGCCACTTCACGTGCGTGAGAGAGTTCGTGAGCTCTACTCTGCCAAGGAAACGGGTGCCACATGAGTGACAACCAAGTCTTTTGGAAATGAGATGCGCCTGCCGCTGCTTAAGATCTGCTTTCAGACATGCAATGAGGGCACTCTGTAAGTTCAAGGACGGTGGATCGGTTCGAGCTTTTCGAATCGTGTCCTGTACCGCAAACAAGGTGCTCATGAGCATGCACGTTCGTGAGAGAATCGATTTCAGTTATTCGAGTTTCTTGAACAGTGGGGTAAGGAGCTGTGCTGCAATTCACACTGGATGACATGAATCCCACCGTAGGAGCACAGTTTCTAGGTACTTGAGATTTCGTGTGCGGCCTCCATCTCTGCGCGTCCCGAAACGAGCAGCAGTTCATTAGTGGTTCTCCTAGATGATGGAACACGGTCATTCGCAGAAAGACCTGGGGACCATTATTGGGTCCCAATAGCATGAGCTATTCTCTACAGAAGGAAATCAGTACCGTTGTAAAGAGTACCCAATTTCGAGAATCCTCAGCGTATACAGGCTCTCAGAAGGCATCGCCTGCAATTCCCGCTTCGTACGAACTTACCTCTAGGAAGGTGCCAGTTAGCCCTTTCTGTTTCAAGCCTCGCAGGCGTCGGAGGCGCAGACGTTGCCTCCACTGGGGGAATCTTCGCAATGCCTCTTAGAACTGGACTGCATGCAATCCGAGTCACCAACCGAGAAGTCTCCCAGCGGACGCATCTCTCGCCAAAGCTGAAACTGAAGCTCAAGGACGCCACCACTGCGTCAGTATCGCCTCTCCACAAAATACAGGAGTGCTCCGAATGTGCCTATGAATTTCTAATCCTTGTTAATGCTCATCTGTGGATCTGTGTTGCTCACAACGCGGTTAGCTAACAAACCCCGTGAGGAATAGTTCTCATCGTGATTCATAAACATCGCACTGGCATGAAAATGAGCTCGCAGAGGCCGGTTTGAAATGAGCCACGGGGCTCCACAGTTTTAGGTACAGTGGATGCAAAGAATACCGAGTGCGTGTTGGAGGGCCGTGCATCGAAAACTGGTCTTTCAACTGAATTCTGAGTCCAGAAAACAAGTCTCATCCAAGACGGAGCTGCTTTCAATACAGAATCGTCTTTCGTTTCACATGGGTCGAAACCAGAGAGGAAAGGAGCACGCTCCACTTCCACACGTAAGACCTGAACGAAAGGGTAGGACCGGAGTCGCCTCGTAGCTCTCATTCCAAGTGCGGCTTCAGGCGTCACCGCGTGTACCAGGACTAGCAGTAAGTCCTGCTATGGAATTTTGGATGACGGCCCACAGGCACTTCCGAAGAGCTCCGTCACCATTTGCATCGCAGTGCGCCGAATATACTGAGATTCTTGCACGGTCCCTTACTGACGAACACAACGATTGCTCGTCTCTTTGGCGCGTACCGTCTGTTTCAAGGGATTGCTGCCCGATCCCGCTTGATACGTATTTACCTTGAGGATACAGCTAGTTTTGCCCAATCTCCTTCAACTTGGCAGGTATCGGCAGCACAGGAGGTGGCTGCTCTAACGCCGACTTTCAGTTCGCCTCTTGGATCTGTCTTCAAGTAATTGCACTCAACAGCCTGGAACACGTTACAGGATGCAAAGGCCACCCATTGTGGAGGAAACAGTCTGTGCACTAGAAGGTGCTCAAAGCGAGGGCCGTGAATACCGGTGGAGGTTCCGAGGGAGCTAACTTCACATTTGGCACACGTTGGAGTCCAGATGTAAGGCTGCACCAGAGTGTCAGGGCAGCCTCTGCAGCAAGTTACGGTATGGCCCTGTATTGTCACATGGACTCCGAATCACAGCTCCTGTTCAGTTAAGGATCCACCTTGCTGAGGAACGCGTAGCAGGCACAACTCAACGGCATCATTCCGCATCATGCTTCATAGCCACTTCACGTGCGTGAGAAAGTTCGTGAGCTCTACTCTGCCAAGGAAACCTGTGCCACATGAGAGACAACCAAGTCTTTTGGAAATGAGATGCGCCTGCCACTGCTTAAGATCTGCTTTCAGACATGCAATGAGGGCACTCTGTAAGTTCAAGGACGCTGGCTCGGTTCGAGCTTTTCGAATCGTGTCCTGTACCGCAAACAAGGCGCTCATGAGCAGGCACGTTCGTGAGAGAATCGATTTCAGTTATTCGAGTTTCTTGAACAGTGGGGTAAGGAGCTGTGCTGCAATTCACACTGGATGTCATGAATGCATCCGTAGGAGCACAGTTTCTATGTACTTGAGATTTCGTGCGCGGCCTCCATCTCTGCGCGTCCCGAAACGAGCAGCAGTTCATTAGTGGTTCTCCTAGATGATGGAACACGGTCATTCGCAGAAAGACCTGGGGACCATTATGGGGCAAGTACCTGTCTCTAATAGCATGAGCTATTCTCTACAGAAGAAATCAGTACCGTTGTAAAGAGTACCAAATTTCGAGAATCCTCAGCGTATACAGGCTCTCAGAAGTCATCGCCTGCAATTCCCGCTTCGTAAGAACTTACGTCTAGGAAGGTTCCAGTTAGCCCTTTCTGTTTCAAGCCTCGCAGGCGTCGGAGGCGCAGACGTTGCCTCCACTGGGGGAATCTTCGCAATGCCTCTTAGAACTGGACTGAATGCAACCCGAGTCACCAACCGAGAAGTCTCCCAGCGGACGCATCTCTCGCCAAAGCTGAAACTGAAGCTCAAGGACGCCACCACTGCGTCAGTATCGCCTCTCCACAAAATACAGGAGTGCTCCGAATGTGCCTATGAATTTCTAATGCTTGTTAATGCTCATCTGTGGATCTGTGTTGCTCACAACGCGGTTAGCTAACAAACCCCGTGAGGAATAGTTCTCATCGTGATTCCTAAACATCGCACTGGCATGAAAGTGAGCTCGCAGAGGCCGGTTTGGAAATGAGCCACGGGACTCCACAGTTTTAGGTACAGTGGATGCAAAGAATACCGAGTGCGTGTTGGAGGGCCGTGCATCGAAAACGGGTCTTTCAACTGGATTCTGGGTCCAGAAAACAAGTCTCATCCAAGACGGAGCTGCTTTCAATACAGAATCGTCTTTCGTTTCACGTGGGTCGAAACCAGAGAGGAAAGGAGCACGCTCCACTTCCACACGTAAGACCTGAACGAAAGGGTAGGACCGGAGTCGCCTCGTAGCTCTCATTCCAAGTGCGGCTTCAGGCGTCACCGCGTGTACCAGGACTAGCCGTAAGTCCTGCTATGGAATTTTGGATGACGGCCCACAGGCACTTCCGAAGAGCTCCGTCACCATTTGCATCGCAGTGCGCCGAACATACTGAGATTCTTGCACGGTCCCTTACTGACGAACACAACGATTGCTCGTCTCTTTGGCGCGTACCGTCTGTTTCAAGGGATTGCTGCCCGATCCCGCTTGATACGTATTTACCTTGAGGATACAGCTAGTTTTGCCCAATCTCCTTCAACTTGGCAGCTATCGGCAGCACAGGAGGTGGCTGCTCTAAGGCCAACTTTCAGTTCGCCTCTTGGATCTGTCTTCAAGTAATTGCACTCAACGGCCTAGAACACATTACAGGATGCAAAGGCAACCCATTGTGGAGGAAACAGTCTGTGCACTAGAAGGTGCTCAAAGCGAGTGCCATGAATACCGGTGGAGGTTCCGAGGGAGCTAACTTCACATTTGGCACACGTTGGAGTCCAGATTTAAGGCTGCACCAGAGTGTCAGGGCAGCCTCTGCAGCAAGTTACGCTTTGGCCCTGTATTGTCACATGGACTGCGAATCACAGCTCCTGTTCAGTTAAGGATCCACCTTGCTGAGGAACGCGTAGCAGGCACAACTCAACGGCATCATTCCGCATCATGCTTCATAGCCACTTCAAGTGCGTGAGAAAGTTCGTGAGCTCTACTCTGCCAAGGAAACCTGTGCCACATGAGAGACAACCAAGTCTTTTGGAAATGAGATGCGCCTGCCACTGCTTAAGATCTGCTTTCAGACATGCAATGAGGGCACTCTGTAAGTTCAAGGACACTGGCTCGGTTGGAGCTTTTCGAATCGTGTCCTGTACTGCAAACAAGGCGCTCATGAGCAGGCACGTTTGTGAGAGAATCGATTTCAGTTATTCGAGTTTCTTGAACAGTGGGGTAAGGAGCTGTGCTGCAATTCACACTGGATGACATGAATCCCTCCGTAGGAGCACAGTTTCTAGGTACTTGAGATTTCATGTGCGGACTCCATCTCTGCGCGTCCCGAAACGAGCAGCAGTTCATTAGTGGTTCTCCTAGATGATAGAACACGGTCATTCGCAGAAAGACCTGGGGACCATTATGGGGCAAATACCTGTCTCTAATAGCATCAGCTATTCTCTACAGAAGGAAATCAGTACCGTTGTAAAGAGTACCCAATTTCGAGAATCCTCAGCGTATACAGGCTCTCAGAAGGCATCGCTTGCAATTCCCGCTTCGTACGAACTTACCTCTAGGAAGGTGCCAGTTAGCCCTTTCTGTTTCAAGCCTCGCAGGCGTCGGAGGCGCAGACGTTGCCTCCACTGGGGGAATCTTCGCAATGCCTCTTAGAACTGGACTGCATGCAATCCCAGTCACCAACCGAGAAGTCTCCCAGCGGACGCATCTCTCGCCAAAGCTGAAACTGAAGCTCAAGGACGCCACCACTGCGTCAGTATCGCCTCTCCACAAAATACAGGAGTGCTCCGAATGTGCCTATGAATTTCTAATGCTTGTTAATGCTCATCTGTGGATCTGTGTTGCTCACAACGCGGTTAGCTAACAAACCCCGTGATGAATAGTTCTCATCGTGATTCGTAAACATCGCACTGGCATGAAAATGAGCTCGCAGAGGGCCGGTTTGGAAATGAGACACGGGGCTCCACGGTTTTAGGTCCAGTGGAAGCAAAGAGGACCGAGTGCGTGTGGGAGGGCCGTGCATCGAAAACTGGTCTTTCAACTGGATTCTGGGTCCAGAAAACAAGTCTCATCCAAGACGGAGCTGCTTTCAATACAGAATCGTCTTTCGTATCACATGGGTCGAAACCAGAGAGGAAAGGAGCACGCTCCACTTCCACACGTAAGACCTGAACGAAAGGGTAGGACCGGAGTCGCCTCGTAGCTCTCATTCCAAGTGCGGCTTCAGGCGTCACCGCGTGTACCAGGACTAGCAGTAAGTCCTGCTATGGAATTTTGGATGACGGCCCACAGGCACTTCCGAAGAGCTCCGTCACCATTTGCATCGCAGTCAGCTGAACATACTGAGATTCTTCCACTGTCCCTTACTGACGAACACAACGATTGCTCGTCTCTTTGGCGCGTACCGTCTGTTTCAAGGGATTGCTGCCCGTTCCCGCTTGATACGTATTTACCTTTAGGATACAGCTAGTTTTGCCCAATCTCCTTCAACTTGGCAGCTATCGGCAGCACAGGAGGTGGCTGCTCTAAGGCCAACTTTCAGTTCGCCTCTTGGATCTGTCTTCAAGTAATTGCACTCAACAGCCTGGAACACGTTTAAGGATGCAAAGGCAACCCATTGTGGAGGAAACAGTCTGTGCACTAGAAGGTGCTCAAAGTGAGGGCCGTGAATACCGGTGGAGGTTCCGAGGGAGCTAACTTCACATTTGGCACACGTTGGAGTCCAGATGTAAGGCTGCACCAGAGTGTCAGGGCAGCCTCTGCAGCAAGTTACGGTATGGCCCTGTATTGTCACATGGACTCCGAATCACAGCTCCTGTTCAGTTAAGGATCCACCTTGCTGACGAACGCGTAGCAGGCACAACTCAACGGCATCATTCCGCATCATGCTTCATAGCCACTTCACGTGCGTGAGAAAGTTCGTGAGCTCTACTCTGCCAAGGAAACCTGTGCCACATGAGAGACAACCAAGTCTTTTGGAAATGAGATGCGCCTGCCACTGCTTAAGATCTGCTTTCAGACATGCAATGAGGGCACTCTGTAAGTTCAAGGACGCTGGCTCGGTTCGAGCTTTTCGAATCGTGTCCTGTACCGCAAACAAGGCGCTCATGAGCAGGCACGTTCGTGAGAGAATCGATTTCAGTTATTCGAGTTTCTTGAACAGTGGGGTAAGGAGCTGTGCTGCAATTCACACTGGATGACATGAATCCCACCGTAGGAGCACAGTTTCTAGGTACTTGAGATTTCGTGTGCGGCCTCCATCTCTGCGCGTCCCGAAACGAGCAGCAGTTCATTAGTGGTTCTCCTAGATGATGGAACACGGTCATTCGCAGAAAGACCTGGGGACCATTATGGGGTCCCAATAGCATGAGCTATTCTCTACAGAAGGAAATCAGTACCGTTGTAAAGAGTACCCAATTTCGAGAATCCTCAGCGTATACAGGCTCTCAGAAGGCATCGCCTGCAATTCCCGCTTCGTACGAACTTACCTCTAGGAAGGTGCCAGTTAGCCCTTTCTGTTTCAAGCCTCGCAGGCGTCGGAGGCGCAGACGTTGCCTCCACTGGGGGAATCTTCGCAATGCCTCTTAGAACTGGACTGCATGCAATCCGAGTCACCAACCGAGAAGTCTCCCAGCGGACGCATCTCTCGCCAAAGCTGAAACTGAAGCTCAAGGACGCCACCACTGCGTCAGTATCGCCTCTCCACAAAATACAGGAGTGCTCCGAATGTGCCTATGAATTTCTAATCCTAGTTAATGCTCATCTGTGGATCTGTGTTGCTCACAACGCGGTTAGCTAACAAACCCCGTGATGAATAGTTCTCATCGTGATTCGTAAACATTGCACTGGCATGAAAATGAGCTCGCAGAGGGCCGGGTTGGAAATGAGACACGGGGCTCCACGGTTTTAGGTCCAGTGGAAGCAAAGAGGACCGAGTGCGTGTTGGAGGGCCGTGCATCGAAAACTGGTCTTTCAACTGGATTCTGGGTCCAGAAAACAAGTCTCATCCAAGACGGAGCTGCTTTCAATACAGAATCGTCTTTCGTTTCACATGGGTCGAAACCAGAGAGGAAAGGAGCACGCTCCACTTCCACACGTAAGACCTGAACGAAAGGGTAGGACCGGAGTCGCCTCGTAGCTCTCATTCCAAGTGCGGCTTCAGGCGTCACCGCGTGTACCAGGACTAGCAGTAAGTCCTGCTATGGAATTTTGGATGACGGCCCACAGGCACTTCCGAAGAGCTCCGTCACCATTTGCATCGCAGTGCGCCGAACATACTGAGATTCTTGCACGGTCCCTTACTGACGAACACAACGATTGCTCGTCTCTTTGGCGCGTACCGTCTGTTTCAAGGGATTGCTGCCCGATCCCGCTTGATACGTATTTACCTTGAGGATACAGCTAGTTTTGCCCAATCTCCTTCAACTTGGCAGCTATCGGCAGCACAGGAGGTGGCTGCTCTAAGGCCAACTTTCAGTTCGCCTTCTTGGATCTGTCTTCAAGTAATTGCACTCAACAGCCTGGAACACGTTTAAGGATGCAAAGGCAACCCCGTGTGGAGGAAACAGTCTGTGCACTAGAAGGTGCTCAAAGCGAGGGCCGTGAATACCGGTGGAGGTTCCGAGGGAGCTAACTTCACATTTGGCACACGTTGGAGTCCAGATGTAAGGCTGCACCAGAGTGTCAGGGCAGCCTCTGCAGCAAGTTACGGTATGGCCCTGTATTGTCACATGGACTCCGAATCACAGCTCCTGTTCAGTTAAGGATCCACCTTGCTGAGGAACGCGTAGCAGGCACAACTCAACGGCATCATTCCGCATCATGCTTCATAGCCACTTCACGTGCGTGAGAAAGTTCGTGAGCTCTACTCTGCCAAGGAAACCTGTGCCACATGAGAGACAACCAAGTCTTTTGGAAATGAGATGCGCCTGCCACTGCTTAAGATCTGCTTTCAGACATGCAATGAGGGCACTCTGTAAGTTCAAGGACGCTGGCTCGGTTCGAGCTTTTCGAATCGTGTCCTGTACCGCAAACAAGGCGCTCATGAGCAGGCACGTTCGTGAGAGAATCGATTTCAGTTATTCGAGTTTCTTGAACAGTGCGGTAAGGAGCTGTGCTGCAATTCACACTGGATGACATGAATCCCACCGTAGGAGCACAGTTTCTAGGTACTTGAGATTTCGTGCGCGGCCTCCATCTCTGCGCGTCCCGAAACGAGCAGCAGTTCATTAGTGGTTCTCCTAGATGATAGAACACGGTCATTCGCAGAAAGACCTGGGGACCATTATAGGGCAAGTACCTGTCTCTAATAGCATGAGCTATTCTCTACAGAAGGAAATCAGTACCGTTGTAAAGAGTACCCAATTTCGAGAATCCTCAGCGTATACAGGCTCTCAGAAGGCATCGCCTGCAATTCCCGCTTCGTACGAACTTACCTCTAGGAAGGTGCCAGTTAGCCCTTTCTGTTTCAAGCCTCGCAGGCGTCGGAGGCGCAGACGTTGCCTCCACTGGGGGAATCTTCGCAATGCCTCTTAGAACTGGACTGCATGCAATCCGAGTCACCAACCGAGAAGTCTCCCAGCGGACGCATCTCTCGCCAAAGCTGAAACTGAAGCTCAAGGACGCCACCACTGCGTCAGTATCGCCTCTCCACAAAATACAGGAGTGCTCCGAATGTGCCTATGAATTTCTAATCCTTGTTAATGCTCATCTGTGGATCTGTGTTGCTCACAACGCGGTTAGCTAACAAACCCCGTGAAGAATAGTTCTCATCGTGATTCGTAAACATTGCACTGGCATGAAAATGAGCTCGCAGAGGGCCGGGTTGGAAATGAGACACGGGGCTCCACGGTTTTAGGTCCAGTGGAAGCAAAGAGGACCGAGTGCGTGTTGGAGGGCCGTGCATCGAAAACTGGTCTTTCAACTGGATTCTGGGTCCAGAAAACAAGTCTCATCCAAGACGGAGCTGCTTTCAATACAGAATCGTCTTTCGTTTCACATGGGTCGAAACCAGAGAGGAAAGGGCACGCTCCACTTCCACACGTAAGACCTGAACGAAAGGGTAGGACCGGAGTCGCCTCGTAGCTCTCATTCCAAGTGCGGCTTCAGGCGTCACCGCGTGTACCAGGACTAGCAGTAAGTCCTGCTATGGAATTTTGGATGACGGCCCACAGGCACTTCCGAAGAGCTCCGTCACCATTTGCATCGCAGTGCGCCGAACATACTGAGATTCTTGCACGGTCCCTTACTGACGAACACAACGATTGCTCGTCTCTTTGGCGCGTACCGTCTGTTTCAAGGGATTGCTGCCCGATCCCGCTTGATACGTATTTACCTTGAGGATACAGCTAGTTTTGCCCAATCTCCTTCAACTTGGCAGCTATCGGCAGCACAGGAGGTGGCTGCTCTAAGGCCAACTTTCAGTTCGCCTCTTGGATCTGTCTTCAAGTAATTGCACTCAACAGCCTAGAACACGTTACAGGATGCAAAGGCAACCCATTGTGGAGGAAACAGTCTGTGCACTAGAAGGTGCTCAAAGCGAGGGCCGTGAATACCGGTGGAGGTTCCGAGGGAGCTAACTTCACATTTGGCACACGTTGGAGTCCAGATGTAAGGCTGCACCAGAGTGTCAGGGCAGCCTCTGCAGCAAGTTACGGTATGGCCCTGTATTGTCACATGGACTCCGAATCACAGCTCCTGTTCAGTTAAGGATCCACCTTGCTGACGAACGCGTAGCAGGCACAACTCAACGGCATCATTCCGCATCATGCTTCATAGCCACTTCACGTGCGTGAGAAAGTTCGTGAGCTCTACTCTGCCAAGGAAACCTGTGCCACATGAGAGACAACCAAGTCTTTTGGAAATGAGATGCGCCTGCCACTGCTTAAGATCTGCTTTCAGACATGCAATGAGGGCACTCTGTAAGTTCAAGGACGCTGGCTCGGTTCGAGCTTTTCGAATCGTGTCCTGTACTGCAAACAAGGCGCTCATGAGCAGGCACGTTCGTGAGAGAATCGATTTCAGTTATTCGAGTTTCTTGAACAGTGGGGTAAGGAGCTGTGCTGCAATTCACACTGGATGACATGAATCCCACCGTAGGAGCACAGTTTCTAGGTACTTGAGATTTCGTGCGCGGCCTCCATCTCTGCGCGTCCCGAAACGAGCAGCAGTTCATTAGTGGTTCTCCTAGATGATGGAACACGGTCATTCGCAGAAAGACCTGGGGACCTTTATGGGGTCCCAATAGCATGAGCTATTCTCTACAGAAGGAAATCAGTACCGTTGTAAAGAGTACCCAATTTCGAGAATCCTCAGCGTATACAGGCTCTCAGAAGGCATCGCCTGCAATTCCCGCTTCGTACGAACTTACCTCTAGGAAGGTGCCAGTTAGCCCTTTCTGTTTCAAGCCTCGCAGGCGTCGGAGGCGCAGACGTTGCCTCCACTGGGGGAATCTTCGCAATGCCTCTTAGAACTGGACTGCATGCAATCCGAGTCACCAACCGAGAAGTCTCCCAGCGGACGCATCTCTCGCCAAAGCTGAAACTGAAGCTCAAGGACGCCACCACTGCGTCAGTATCGCCTCTCCACAAAATACAGGAGTGCTCCGAATGTGCCTATGAATTTCTAATCCTTGTTAATGCTCATCTGTGGATCTGTGTTGCTCACAACGCGGTTAGCTAACAAACCCCGTGATGAATAGTTCTCATCGTGATTCGTAAACATTGCACTGGCATGAAAATGAGCTCGCAGAGGGCCGGGTTGGAAATGAGACACGGGGCTCCACGGTTTTAGGTCCAGTGGAAGCAAAGAGGACCGAGTGCGTGTTGGAGGGCCTTGCATCGAAAACTGGTCTTTCAACTGGATTCTGGGTCCAGAAAACAAGTCTCATCCAAGACGGAGCTGCTTTCAATACAGAATCGTCTTTCGTTTCACATGGGTCGAAACCAGAGAGGAAAAGGGCACGCTCCACTTCCACACGTAAGACCTGAACGAAAGGGTAGGACCGGAGTCGCCTCGTAGCTCTCATTCCAAGTGCGGCTTCAGGCGTCACCGCGTGTACCAGGACTAGCAGTAAGTCCTGCTATGGAATTTTGGATGACGGCCCACAGGCACTTCCGAAGAGCTCCGTCACCATTTGCATCGCAGTGCGCCGAACATACTGAGATTCTTGCACGGTCCCTTACTGACGAACACAACGATTGCTCGTCTCTTTGGCGCGTACCGTCTGTTTCAAGGGATTGCTGCCCGATCCCGCTTGATACGTATTTACCTTGAGGATACAGCTAGTTTTGCCCAATCTCCTTCAACTTGGCAGCTATCGGCAGCACAGGAGGTGGCTGCTCTAAGGCCAACTTTCAGTTCGCCTCTTGGATCTGTCTTCAAGTAATTGCACTCAACAGCCTAGAACACGTTACAGGATGCAAAGGCAACCCATTGTGGAGGAAACAGTCTGTGCACTAGAAGGTGCTCAAAGCGAGGGCCGTGAATACCGGTGGAGGTTCCGAGGGAGCTAACTTCACATTTGGCACACGTTGGAGTCCAGATGTAAGGCTGCACCAGAGTGTCAGGGCAGCCTCTGCAGCAAGTTACGGTATGGCCCTGTATTGTCACATGGACTCCGAATCACAGCTCCTGTTCAGTTAAGGATCCACCTTGCTGACGAACGCGTAGCAGGCACAACTCAACGGCATCATTCCGCATCATGCTTCATAGCCACTTCACGTGCGTGAAAAAGTTCATGAGCTCTACTCTGCCAAGGAAACCTGTGCCACATGAGAGACAACCAAGTCTTTTGGAAATGAGATGCGCCTGCCACTGCTTAAGATCTGCTTTCAGACATGCAATGAGGGCACTCTGTAAGTTCAAGGACGCTGGCTCGGTTCGAGCTTTTCGAATCGTGTCCTGTACCGCAAACAAGGCGCTCATGAGCAGGCACGTTCGTGAGAGAATCGATTTCAGTTATTCGAGTTTCTTGAACAGTGGGGTAAGGAGCTGTGCTGCAATTCACACTGGATGACATGAATCCCACCGTAGGAGCACAGTTTCTAGGTACTTGAGATTTCGTGCGCGGCCTCCATCTCTGCGCGTCCCGAAACGAGCAGCAGTTCATTAGTGGTTCTCCTAGATGATAGAACACGGTCATTCGCAGAAAGACCTGGGGACCATTATGGGGTCCCAATAGCATGAGCTATTCTCTACAGAAGGAAATCAGTACCGTTGTAAAGAGTACCCAATTTCGAGAATCCTCAGCGTATACAGGCTCTCAGAAGGCATCGCCTGCAATTCCCGCTTCGTACGAACTTACCTCTAGGAAGGTGCCAGTTAGCCCTTTCTGTTTCAAGCCTCGCAGGCGTCGGAGGCGCAGACGTTGCCTCCACTGGGGGAATCTTCGCAATGCCTCTTAGAACTGGACTGCATGCAATCCGAGTCACCAACCGAGAAGTCTCCCAGCGGACGCATCTCTCGCCAAAGCTGAAACTGAAGCTCAAGGACGCCACCACTGCGTCAGTATCGCCTCTCCACAAAATACAGGAGTGCTCCGAATGTGCCTATGAATTTCTAATCCTTGTTAATGCTCATCTGTGGATCTGTGTTGCTCACAACGCGGTTAGCTAACAAACCCCGTGATGAATAGTTCTCATCGTGATTCGTAAACATTGCACTGGCATGAAAATGAGCTCGCAGAGGGCCGGGTTGGAAATGAGACACGGGGCTCCACGGTTTTAGGTCCAGTGGAAGCAAAGAGGACCGAGTGCGTGTTGGAGGGCCGTGCATCGAAAACTGGTCTTTCAACTGGATTCTGTGTCCAGAAAACAAGTCTCATCCAAGACGGAGCTGCTTTCAATACAGAATCGTCTTTCGTTTCACATGGGTCGAAACCAGAGAGGAAAGGAGCACGCTCCACTTCCACACGGAAGACCTGAACGAAAGGGTAGGACCGGAGTCGCCTCGTAGCTCTCATTCCAAGTGCGGCTTCAGGCGTCACCGCGTGTACCAGGACTAGCAGTAAGTCCTGCTATGGAATTTTGGATGACGGCCCACAGGCACTTCCAAAGAGCTCCGTCACCATTTGCATCACAGTGGGCCGAATATACTGAGATTCTTGCACGGTCCCTTACTGACGAACACAACGATTGCTCGTCTCTTTGGCGCGTACCGTCTGTTTCAAGGGATTGCTGCCCGATCCCGCTTGATATGTATTTACCTTGAGGATACAGCTAGTTTTGCCCAATCTCCTTCAACTTGGCAGCTATCGGCAGCACAGGAGGTGGCTACTCTAAGGCCAACTTTCAGTTCGTCTTTTGGATCTGTCTTCAAGTAATTGCACTCAACAGCCTGGAACACGTTTAAGGATGCAAAGGCAACCCCGTGTGGAGGAAACAGTCTCTGCACTAGAAGGTGCTCAAAGTGAGGGCCGTGAATACCGGTGGAGGTTCCGAGGGAGCTAACTTCACATTTGGCACACGTTGGAGTCCAGATGTAAGGCTGCACCAGAGTGTCAGGGCAGCCTCTGCAGCAAGTTACGGTATGGCCCTGTATTGTCACATGGACTCCGAATCACAGCTCCTGTTCAGTTAAGGATCCACCTTGCTGACGAACGCGTAGCAGGCACCACTCAACGGCATCATTCCGCATCATGCTTCATAGCCACTTCACGTGCGTGAGAAAGTTCGTGAGCTCTACTCTGCCAAGGAAACCTGTGCCACATGATTGACAACCAAGTCTTTTGGAAATGAGATGCGCCTGCCACTGCTTAAGATCTGCTTTCAGACATGCAATGAGGACACTCTGTAAGTTCAAGGACGCTGGCTCGGTTCGAGCTTTTCGAATCGTGTCCTGTACCGCAAAAAAGGCGCTCATGAGCAGGCACGTTCGTGAGAGAATCGATTTCAGTTATTCGAGTTTCTTGAACAGTGGGGTAAGGAGCTGTGCTGCAATTCACAATGGATGACATGAATCCCACCGTAGGAGCACAGTTTCTAGGTACTTGAGATTTCGTGCGCGGCCTCCATCTCTGCGCGTCCCGAAACGAGCAGCAGTTCATTAGTAGTTCTCCTAGATGATGGAACACGGTCATTCGCAGAAAGACCTGGGGACCATTATGGGGTCCCAATAGCATGAGCTATTCTCTACAGAAGGAAATCAGTACCGTTGTAAAGAGTACCCAATTTCGAGAATCCTCAGCGTATACAGTCTCTCAGAAGGCATCGCCTGCAATTCCCGCTTCGTACGAACTTACCTCTAGGAAGGTGCCAGTTAGCCCTTTCTGTTTCAAGCCTCGCAGGCGTCGGAGGCGGAGACGTTGCCTCCACTGGGGGAATCTTTGCAATGCCTCTTAGAACTGGACTGCATGCAATCCGAGTCACCAACCGAGAAGTTTCCCAGCGGACGCATTCTCGCCAAAGCTGAAACTGAAGCTCAAGGACGCCACCACTGCGTCAGTACCGCCTCTCCACAAAATACAGGAGTGCTCCGAATGTGTCTATGAATTTCTAATCCTAGTTAATGCTCATCTGTGGATCTGTGTTACTCACAACGCGGTTAGCTAACAAACCCCGTGAGGAATAGTTCTCATCGTGATTCGTAAACATTGTACTGGCATGAAAATGAGTTCTCAGAGGGCCGGTTTGGAAATGAGACACGGGGCTCCACGGTTTTAGATCCAGTGGTTGCAAAGAGTACCGAGTGCATGTTGGAGGGCCGTGCATCGAAAACTGGACTTTCAACTGGATTCTGGATCCGAAAACAAGTCTCATCCTAGACGTAGCTGCTTTTAATACAGAATCGTCTTTCGTTTCACATGGGTCGAAACCAGAGAGGAAAGGAGTACGCTCCACTTCCACACGTAAGACCTGAACGAAAGGGTAGGACCGGAGTCGCCTCGTAGCTCTCATTCCAAGTGCGGCTTCAGGCGTCACCGCGTGTACCAGAACTAGCAGTAAGTCCTGCTATGGAATTTTGGATGACGGCCCACAGGCACTTCCAAAGAGCTCCGTCACCATTTGCATCGCAGTGGGCCGAATATACTGAGATTCTTGCACTGTCCCTTACTGACAAACACAACGATTGCTCGTCTCTTTGGCGCGTACCGTCTGTTTCAAGGGATTGCGGCCCGATCCCGCTTGATACGTATTTACCTTGAGGATACAGCTAGTTTTGCCCAATCTCCTTCAACTTGGCAGCTATCGGCAGCACAGGAGGTGGCTGATCTAAGGCCAACTTTCAGTTCGCCTCTTGGATCTGTCTTCAAGTAATTGCACTCAACAGCCTGGAACACGTTTCAGTATGCAAAGGCAGCCATTGTGGAGGAAACAGTCTGTGCACTAGAAGGTGCTCAAAGTGAGGGCCGTGAATACCGGTGGAGGTTCCGAGGGAGCTAACTTCACATTTGGCACACGTTGGAGTCCAGATGTAAGGCTGCACCAGAGTGTCAGGGCAGCCTCTGCAGCAAGTTCCGGTATGGCCCTGTATTGTCACATGGACTCCGAATCACAGCTCCTGTTCAGTTAAGGATACACCTTGCTGACGAACGCGTAGCAGGCACAACTCAACGGCATCATTCCGCATCATGCTTCATAGCCACTTCACGTGCGTGA
>NW_024343280.1:0-363 GCF_902729225.1 Pteropus medius | reverse complement strand
GTGCAAAGGCTGTTTCCCAGGAGCCCAGTGCCCTCTGCCAGGCCATGCCACCTACTGGTCATGTTCCTCTGCTTCTGCAGCAGCACTGCTGTGATCAGGGCCTGTGCAATATGGCCACCATGCTGCAGTAACCCCCCAGTCCCCTCCTCACCACCCTACTCCTCCTCATGGCCAGCTTCACCTGGGGAGACCACTTCCTCCACTAGCCTCATAGGGATCGGCAGCCCTCAACCCAGGACTCTCCCACCATCACTATGGCCCTGGAAACACCTGCACAGACACTTTTGAGATATGACCATGAACGTGATTTTATACAGAGACCTCAGACCTTTGCAGACCCATCCCAAGCACCTGATTCCCATC
>NW_024343279.1:0-622 GCF_902729225.1 Pteropus medius | reverse complement strand
CTTGGTTTCTTTTGCCAGAGGGTGTTTTCTGTGGATTCCTTGCCCACGACATCCGGGGATCTGGTAGGCTGGGTCTGACCAGTGGTTCGAAACCAGGGGAGCTTTCATACACAGGGGACATTTGGCGATGTCCAGAACAACTTTGATTGCCGCGACTTTGAGACATTGTGGGTAGAGACCAGGGATGTTGCTAAATGTCCTGCAGTGCACAGGACAGTCCTCCATGAAGAAGAGGGATCCAGCCCTAAGTGTCAATAGTGTCGAGGCTGGACCAGGGCTTTGCAGACAGTTCTTGTACATACAGTTTGGAACACAATCACGTACGTTCATTTACATATCATCTGTGGGGCCTTTCACAGTAAAACAGCAGCCTGAGTCCAAGCCCTAGAAACTTAGAAGCTTGTTCCTAAGCTTCCAAAGCTGGATTTGAACCCAGCTTTACCACTTAATGGTTGTGTGATCTTGGACGAGTCACCTCTCTGCGTTTCAAGTATTCTGTCAATGGGGCTACTAGTACTGATGTCACAGGGTTAGCACGAAGATGAAATGGGATCATTGGGATCACGGAGAGTTTCCTGGGAACAAAGCCTGGCTCGTTTTAATTCATCCGGAAGGAATAACT
>NW_024343278.1:0-419 GCF_902729225.1 Pteropus medius | reverse complement strand
ATAATCTTAAAGTATAACTCCTTCAAGGTATCTCTGTAAGAGGTTAAGACAACTAGTCTATGTACATAGACATTTATTGGTCTAATATAAGGGAAATGAAAGCAATGAATATAGAATAATCTAGTAAATAATAGTAATAGATAATAGTATAATCCTTATAATAGGCATTTGGTAAGAAATGAAGACTTCTCAAGCCAGTAATGATTGTATTCTGTAACAGATTGCGGTCATATCTGTCAAATTCCTATCTCTGACGAGGGCAGTAAATGGGCATGTGCCATATAAGTGGTGATTCTAATCTAGGGAACTAGAAGTCAAATACCAGAATGATCTTAGAGAAAGAGAGTTAAAGCAGAAATTTGTCCAAGAGGTGATAGGAGAAGAATTAGGCCCCCCCCAAAAAAAAAACAAAAAAAAAG
>NW_024343277.1:0-323 GCF_902729225.1 Pteropus medius | reverse complement strand
GAGCTCAAAGTGTCAGTGAGTGCTCCTCCAACTTCGCCACCCCAGTACCCGCAGATGACCGAGCATGGCCAACAGAGCCCCAAGGCCCCGGGAGGTCTGTGCATTTGCCGCAAGTGAGCCTTTTCTCGGAAGTCTGCGATTCTGGCTCAAAATGGACGTCACCAGAGAGCTTTTCGCCAAAGCTACCATATACATATATATGCATATATACATCTATAAGCAAATATATGTATATGGTGGATTTTCGAAGGAAACCTGCGTGGACCCCTGGTCTACCACAGAAGACAGGCCGCTCCTAGCACCTCCACCTCCCCGCAGTGTGG
>NW_024343276.1:0-323 GCF_902729225.1 Pteropus medius | reverse complement strand
GGAAATCAGACTTCAGGACGGAAGCAGACACCTCCCTCTCCCTCACCTTTCTGCCTGGGATGGTCGTAATGGTCCCCGTGGACGCATTCATAATGAAGAAATGAAAGCCTCAAAGAGCTGATCGCAAAGCTCCTAAGGCACGAAGGCCGAATTCAGACCCACAGCTGTCTGCAGTGTCTCCCAACTGAACTCTTTCCAGCGGGTGACGGCCGCCATGGACAGAGGGGCCAAAGCATCCCCGGGTAAGCTGTCTGTGGGCGGCCCTGAACCCTGCAAGAGGATGCAGAGACGAATGACACGTAGTTTGTACCTCTAGGAGCTCA
>NW_024343275.1:0-687 GCF_902729225.1 Pteropus medius | reverse complement strand
GGGGAGAGACCCCCACTGAACATGCCCCAGAGTCGGGGTCCACAGCTCACGGAGGCCTCAGGGATGCAAAACATGCAAAACCAAGGCTGGACGTGACAGGGAGGCAGCGGAAGACAGGCCACCAGTCCCGTCGGCCCTGGAGACAAGAGGGACGCTCCTGGGACGGGGGAGGAACTGCAGGTTTCACCATTACTGACACTTCGGGTGAGGGGGCAGGACAGGGTGCCCGCCCCGGAAGGAGCGAGCCCCTCATTCCACAGGTAAACCTCACCTGACCTCGCACTTTCCAACATGTACTAGGATGACCTGCTGAGATGTCCCCCGCCCCAGACACATTCCTGCTCGTGCTGCTTTGTGCCACACGGCTAAGCGGGGGTGGGGTTCGGCTATGTGCCCGCGGGGCGCTCACAGGGCTGCTCCCATCACCCGAATGTTCTGACTGCGCCCCCTTCT
This sequence comes from Pteropus medius, assembly GCF_902729225.1. NCBI lineage: Eukaryota > Metazoa > Chordata > Mammalia > Chiroptera > Pteropodidae > Pteropus > Pteropus medius. The sequence goes on along the minus strand of NW_024343275.1, from coordinate 234 downwards.
TGGAACCTGGGGAAATTCAGACGGCCTCTTTGGAATCTTCAGAATTTCTAATTTATTAGTATTTTAGTGCAAGCTCTTTGCAGAGAAGGAAAATTTAACTAGACTATGCGCACTACACCAAGGATGAATGCGGAGTATTACAGTTTTACGTGCAGAACATTTATCGTGCAGAAATTGTCGGTGGACGGAGATGGAGTTTGGGAGTTTCCATATCTGGGGAGGCTGGCTGGGGTT
>NW_024343274.1:0-358 GCF_902729225.1 Pteropus medius | reverse complement strand
ACGAGATAAGGCCGGCGCTTCCCAGTGCCCTGGCTGTCCAAATGGTCACAGATAGCAGAGTTTACTCAGGATGTGATTCTTATCTTTGGGTGCAGGCTTAAGGCTCCCGACAAAATACCATGACAAGTTGTATTTGAATGTTACTCAGACCGTGGAGACATTCTGAGCTGCTGCATTTCCTACAGGAATCAAGTTGGTCTGGATTAGAGAGCAAAGAAGAAGCAAAATAGTTCCCATTCAGCTTATCACACTGCCTTTCTCTAAGTCCCATGGCCCGATAACTGAAGCACCAAGAGGAAGCGAGGCGAATCACATTGGCTCTCAGAACTTTGTGAGCATACTCAAAGGAAAGATCTGA
>NW_024343273.1:0-341 GCF_902729225.1 Pteropus medius | reverse complement strand
ATATATATATATATATATATATATATATATATATATATATGAATATATATATAGTGATTTTTATAACAAAAGGCTGTATTTTCCTTAGACGTTTGAGATAAGGCAGGTCGTTCCTAGCACGTCCACCTTCCCGGAGTGTGAACACCGGGCGTTCCCGAGCCACAATTCAGCAGGAACTCTTTTCATCCCAGAGGCCCCGGGGCTCCTTCCTAAGGCCTCTGCTCCTTCCTGCTTTCCGCTTTGGAAATCAGACTTCAGGACGGAAGCAGACACCTCCCTCTCCCTCACCTTTCTGCCTGGGATGGTCGTAATGGTCCCCGTGTACGCATTCAAAATGAAGA
>NW_024343272.1:0-648 GCF_902729225.1 Pteropus medius | reverse complement strand
GTTTAAAAGAATGTGAGAACTACTTTCGTTTTCTACTTCCTAATGAGAATCTCTTCTGAGATTATTATTTTCTGTCCCGAATTCTCCCTCCATTTCCATCTCTTTTGCTCCCTTAAAATGGGTGTCAACTGAGATGAGGTTAATACTAAGGAGGCGATTACTAGACAATGCTTCCTGTGTTTAGGAAGCTTCAGTCTGGAGTACTCTCACGGTGAGTATGATTTCAAGGTCTTTCAATTTGAAGGGCCGATATATATATTTTGTCAGTACACCAAACGTATAAAGACTCTCAGTTACTTGGATCATGAGAGACTAATGAAGTAAAGTGAATATCAACTTATTTTTTATAGAGAAATATATCTGCCATGCTACAGGACTTTGGGCTAAATTTGATGCTAATAACACGAATCAGATAAATAAAATGACTTGCCAGGTTCACATGGCTAATAAATGGTCCAGCTAGACTTTGAATTTCAATCATTCAGAACACCTTTTGTGATATAAAATACTCTTTTCCCGCCCTTTCTGGTTCTCAGACCCCTTTTTCCAGTTCTTTATTCTCATTAATTTGTAAAGGTTCTCTTTTAAAAATGAGATTAGAATGTTAAGTTTTAGAATGAATATGCATTAAGGGCATGTATTAATCTG
>NW_024343271.1:0-566 GCF_902729225.1 Pteropus medius | reverse complement strand
CCTCTTCTAGGCCCCAAAATGCAAGTCTGGAGATGGAGAGATTGCTAGAATGTGGAGAGAGCTATCGCCACATGGAAGGGCTTCCAGACAGGAGATAGGGTGCTGGCGGAGTAACTTAGGCATCGCCAGACCCAGACCCAGCACGAGCTAACTGAGGGGATACGTACCCTGACCTCTCTCTTTTCCATCCTTCGTATCTCCTGCAAATGCCTCCCATTGGTCAAACCCAACTGGAAGGCAAGGGGTTCCTTGATGCCGGCCGTGTGGGTCAGCCTTTCGGAGCAAAATTCAGGGTGAAGAGCTGGAGTTGGGAAGGTCAAATCAGAATATTCAGTATAATGATCTATTGCTTCTCTCATGCACCTAATTGAAGTGACGATGGATTAAGGATTAAAGCTGTACCTTCCAATACCCTTTGTTGTCGTTGTTGTTGTCGTTTGTACCACATGCATGCAACTATCTTCTAGTAGAAATAAAAGCATGAGCGAATTCAACAGTGTGGTGACCACGGACCATGCATTCCTGCAGCTGAAGAATTCTGGGAGCAGATCCCTCTGGGAAATACA
>NW_024343270.1:0-464 GCF_902729225.1 Pteropus medius | reverse complement strand
ATTTGATGGAATTCTCCAGTGAAAGCATGGGGCCAAAGACTGTTTTCTCCAAATCTCTTTCCAGCTCTTTCTATAACTGTACAGGGTCTATTGTCTATAATAAATTCTTCATTCCATAACACTCTTAGTCTCTGCTTTCCTGAGTAAACCCTGACTGATACTTTAACTCATTGGCTATTAAACTGAAATAATAGAGTAGTTAATATTTACTGAGCACTTAAAACATGCCAGGTACCTGCCATGCACTTTACATGTGTTATTTCATAGGAGCAAACCCATAAGGAAGGTTATCTTGTCACCCCAATTTTACAGAAAAGGATATTAAAGTACTGAGAAGTTAAGTAAGATATAAACAGACCCACAGTAAGGATCAGAGGCAGGATAGAAATCAAACTCTTAGCCATACTGCTCTACTAAAGTTCTCTTGAGATCTAATTTCTTTTTCAGAAGACCAGGGCATATGG
>NW_024343269.1:0-411 GCF_902729225.1 Pteropus medius | reverse complement strand
TGTACCTCTAGGAGCTCAAAGTGTCAGTGAGTGCTCCTCCAACTTCGGTACCCCAGTATCCGCAGATGACCGAGCATCGCCAACAGAGCCCCAAGGCCCCGGGAGGGCTGTGCATTTGCCGCAAGTGAGCCATTTCTCGGAAGTCTGCTATTCTGGCTCAAAATGGACGTCACCAGAGAGCTTTTTGCCAAAGCTACCATATTCATATATATGCATATATATGTTCATCTATATGCATATATATGTATATGGTAGATTTTCGAAGGAAAAATGCGTGGACCCCTGGTCTACCACAGAAGACAGGCCGCTCCTAGCACCTCCACCTCCCCGCAGTGTGGACACCGTGCGTTCCAGAGCCACAATTCAGCATGATCTCTTTTCATCCCAGAGGCCCCGGGGCTCCTTCCTAAG